>NW_007726946.1:424511-475893 GCF_000696425.1 Galeopterus variegatus | reverse complement strand
CGCCTCGCTCAGCCAGTGAGCGGGAACCGGTCTGTATGTGGGATCCGAACCCTCGGCGTGAGCGCCGCCGCGCTAACCAAGCGGCGCACTATCCAGTGCGCCACCGGGCCAGCCCATGAGCTCCGTTTATAACAGAAAATTCCTTTCTCCTCCTCTTTGCCACTCTATAGCTCAGATGGCAGGAAAAGGAAAAAGTATGTTAATACTGGGTCTGGCGACAGGTTTGGAGGAGAAAAATATTGAAAGGCCTTTATTGGGTTAGCTGTGACTTTCAATTATTTATGCTGTCCTCTACTACCAATTCCACTGAAAATTGACAGCTGAATTAACAAACTTTGGCAATGTGCCTGAGATCTTTATAGTCTGCCTGAGATGATTTTTAAGTCTTCTTCCGAAAAGGGAGATTTCTTCTTTCTGCGAGATGCTTGAAAAGTGTTTGCTGTCTAGCGATGTTTATTAGCAGGCAATTTATTGCAGTGGTTTGAGATTGAAGAAATCGTGTAGGCAAATTCTTCCTCATGAGCTCTTTAACCCCTGAGAGGACACATATGAACGCGATTGTCCCACACCTCTTTACAGGCTCCGGAATTCTGAGGGCGATATTTTGAAATTATTCGACTAGCTACTATCCTTTGGATAAAGATAGCTCCTACACTAAAGCGTTAGCGAGAAACAGCAGAAGCCACAGTTTTAATATCTTCGTCTTCATTCCAAAATGGACAGAAAAATCTTTTTCCTACAACTTTCTCCCGCCAGAAAGTTCAAATAAAGAGCGGACAAAAGTCTCAACCGGCTCTATTCTTCCGGGGCTAGGCTCGAAGTGACGGACGTAGACTTCTACCAATTGTACGAGGCTTTCTTGCACATGGTCCCGCCTAGTTGTGCGAAAGACTAGCCAATGAGAGCACCGTTCTTCCTGCTAGCGCGACCAAGGGAAGAAGAAGGGAGAGTATTGGCCACCGGCTGCGGCAGTCGTCCAATAGGAGCAGGCCGGCGCCGCGGCACGGCGGAGAGCGTGAGCTGCCGGGGAAGCGGCGGTTGGCTTCTTTGCGTTCGGAATTCTACTAAGGTAACTACGGCGTCTGCGGTGGGCTCGCGAGCTCCACCGCGTCCTTCGACCTTCAGGTGAGCAGGGCGCTTTTCTCTCCTCAGGCCTTGGGCCTCTGGCTCCGGGCTAACTTCTCAGGGCTTGGTCCCTGGGTACGGGGCCTAGGGGCGCCCGAGGAGGTGGGCTGCGGGAGGGTTTGGAACCCCGCCGCCTGAGGAGGTTCGGGACTTCCGGGCGGCCCCAACGGTCGGGCTGAGGCGCCCGCAGCCGCGCTCTTTCGGAGTTGCTGGGGGTGGTGGGGCGGGGAAGGCGGGAACTCCAGGCGATCACTGAGGAGCCGAGGTGACCGCCGCCGAACCTGCTCGGGCCGCGGGCGGGAGTCGGGGACCTCTTGGCCCCTCCTCCGAGCGCCGCGCCTCCGGCTCTTCTTCAATTGGGCTCCCTTTACTTGGCATCTCTTTCAAGTTAACAGAAGAACTTAATTTTTTTTTTCCTTTTTGTCTTTTTTCGTGTCCAGCAACGGATCGCAACCCTCAGTGTCGCGCCCGTACCGGACCGGGACCGGCAACGGGATCGCAACCCTCGGTGTTGCTCCCACACCTCGCTCAGCCAGTGAGCGGGAACCGGTCTGTATGTGGGATCCGAACCCTCGGTGGGAGCGCCACCGCGCTCCCAAGCGGCGCACTGTAGCAGTGCGCCACCGGGCCGGCCCGAGGAAAATGTTCTGTATCTCTGCTTCCAGGATGGTGACCACCTGCCATGTATGGCTTTTGAGCACTTTATGTGTGACCAGTGTGACTGAGGAGGTTAAATTTAAATAGCCGCATGTGAGTGAGTCGTGGCTATCAGAGTGCACAGTGAGACCCTCTAGATTCTGCTTATTTTGGTCCATTCCTGCCGTTTGTTTTCAGGAAGGCTAATTTGCTTAATGTCTCTGGGGTACGTCTGAAAGCAGCTTGTACCTTATGTTCTGAGGTATAATTATTGGGAGACTATTCGTTGTACCCTTGGAACACAGTAAAAGCTTTAGTTTAGCATTGCTTTAGAGGAGTGGTGAAGAATTTAGTAGGTTTTTTTTGTTTGTTTGTTTGTTTGTTTCCCTTTTTGTCTTTTTTCGTGACCGGCAACGGATCGCAACCCTCAGTGTCGCGCCCGTACCGGGCCCGGGACCGGCAACCGGATCGCAACCCTTGGTGTTGTGCCCGCACCTCGCTCAGCCAGTGAGCGGGAACAGGTCTGTATGTGGGATCTGAACCCTCGGCGGGAGGGCCGCTGCGCTCTCAAGCTGCGCACTGTAGCAGTGCGCCACCCAGCCGGCCCCAAGAATTTAGTAGGTTTTATTAGCGTAACTCCTTTCTTGGATAGTACAATAAAATTGGTAGATTCTTTAGAGCTGTGATCCTACAGAAGTTTTAGTGATATATGTAGTATATCACTAATGTACATTGCACCTAGTATCTTCTTAGTTGTTGTTTGGTTTGAGGCTTTTGGTTTTTTGGTGGGTTTGGGTTTTTTTGTTTGTTTTTTGAGATGTGTAGAGAATACATTCAATAGGTATTTAGCATCTGCTGTGAACTTGATGCTATGGGGAATACAGTGATGAATCAGACTTGGATTCTGCTCTTACCTTCCTGTCCTAATCAGAACTGGTTGCTCTCTAGGCATATGGTGGAAGGAAATTTCATTTTTTACTATTTAAGCATGCTGAAAACTACAAAGAATAAAAGAAGACCTGTGCACTCACCCCTCAGATCGAATGTATCTTGACATTTGATATAATTGCTTTCAATCTTTTTTTAAGAAATAAAAATATTACATATATAGTTAAAGCCCCTTATGTACCCCTGCAGTCCTCTTCTGAATTTGGTGTTTATCATGCCCAGGTCTGTTTTATACTTACTAGCATATGTTAATAAGTCCAGATAGTGGCATGGTTTTGCATAGTTTTTAATGTCCTAAAAATGTAATCATAGTAAATTCATCTGCAACCTCCTTTTTTCTATTCCATATGATATTTTTTCTATTCAATATATATATACATTTTTTTTTTTAAAGATGACTGGTAAGGGGATCTTAACCCTTGACTTGGTGCTGTCAGCACCACGCTCAGCCAGTGAGCGAACCGGCCATCCCTATATGGGATCCAAACCCGGGGCCTTGGTGTTATCAGCACCACACTCTCCCGAGTGAGCCACGGGCCGGCCCTATTCAATATGATTTTTGAAGATAATTTTCTGTTAGTGTTGTTAATTGGAAGAGAACTTATGGTTCCGTCTCAACCAGGGATTTTGCTTTACTTTCTTCCACTCCGTTTTCTGAGTTTTCTCTTTCAGTATTTCAGTTAATCAGATACACTGGCATGGGCTTCTAATTTTATTATTCAATTATTTGGCTCTCTTTTAAATTCTGCTTTCTGGAAGAGTTCCTTGGCTTTGTCTTCCATCCTTCTGTTAAATCTTTTATTTTGGCTGTCATATTTTTTTATTTCCAAGAGCTTGTGTTTTCTGACTTGTCCTTTTTTCCTGTAGCATTCTGTTTGTGTTTTATAGGTGTAGTATTTGTACTCATAAAATCTGAGGATTTTAACTAGTTTGGTTTGTAAGTTTGGAAATTTTTTTACTGTTTCTTTCATTGTCTTCCTTTCTTCCAACTTTTTTCTGTTTTTCTGCTTTGGTCCCTTTCTGTCATGTTGGGGGCTTTCCTCAAATATGAGGATACTTCAGAAAGTTCATGGAAAAATAGAATTAAAAGATAATACAAATCCTTCCATGAACTTTTTGAAGTACCCTCATATCCTTTTGTTCTTTGGCCATTTGTTCATTTTTAAGGAGTGAACCCTGGAAAGCTGATTGGAAGCTCTCTTTTTGGGCTTTTACTGCTAGGTATATGTACAGAGACCCATCCATTTCTTGGGGGATTCACAGCTGTCTGTCCATAAAGATCTTTTTTTCTTGGGCTAGTCTTTAGAGAGCAGTTCTCAAGTCTCCTGCATTAGGGCATAGGGCATGTATATAAACCAAAATGTTGTGTCCTGTATTTGTGCAGGCGAAAAGCTGGGAAGAAGGGTTGTGAGTATCTCACATTGTTCAGTTTGTAGACTTTCACTTAAACTCTTATTTTCACTACTGTGCCACCCTCCATCCTGTGTCCTAATCTTGTTTGGTTCTAGCCTTCAGTTTTCTACAGCATAGGGGGAAGAGGGTTATGTTTGTTTTTTGTTTTGTCTGGAGTAGGAGACAGGCTAACTACTCTATAGGCTTTTAAGCAGCCCTTTTCTTCTTTTTTTTTCTTTTTTGCCTTTTTTTTTCCGTGTCCGGCAACGGATCGCAACCCTCAGTGTTGCCCCCGTACCGGACCGGGGACCGGCAACGGGATCGCAAGCCTCGGTGTTGCTCCCGCGCCTCGCTCAGCCAGTGAGCGGGAACCGGTCTGTATATGGGATCCGAACCCTCGGACGGGAGCGCTGCCGCGCTTCCCAAGCGGCGCACTATCCAGTGCGCTACCGGGCCGGCCCAAGCAGCCCTTTTCTTCTCAGCTTCATCTTTCAATGCTGCCTTGTGTGATTTATAATCTCCTTATTGGGAATCAGCTTCCTTCTCAATAGCATACTTCCCCACCTTTTGGCAGGCACTTGAGTTTCATCTTTTCAGCTCTACTAATTAGTTACCAGTCATCGGTTCCTTTTTTGGCCTCAAAAAACTGGTTTGTGTATCTCATATCCTATTTGCATTTGCTTTGTCCTTGTGTGTTTATCCTTTTTTTCTGGGAGGCTGGCCTGTATGGGGATGCAAATCTGCTCTCCCAAGTGAGCTAACTCACTGGCCTTATAAATATGGAGAAATTTTTGTTTTGTTTTTATTTTTGTTTGTTTGTTTTTTGGCATCTGGCCTGTAGGGGGATTTAAATCCATGACCTTGGTGTTACAAGGCTGTGCTCTCACCAACCGAGCTAACTCACCAGCCGTTTCTCCTTTTCTTAAATGTCCTTTTGTGGGGGGGTGTTCATGAGTTTTTTCAGGCATGATTGGAGAGAGAAAGATACGTGTGCTTCATCCATCATATTTATTGGACTTACCTCCCTTTACTCACCTTACTGTCTGGCCCCTGAACCACCACTTCAAGGAAACTACTCTCTTTTAGGTCATCTATCATCCCCACATTGCTTAATCTAGCGGCCATTCTTCCCCTCAGTAGCACTTGATGCTCTTGACTATTCCTTCCTTGAAACATTTTTCTTTAAAGACACCATGCTCTCCCATGTTTCCTCCTATCTGTAGTCCTTGTTACTGGCTCTTCCTGTAATTGTTTTCTTTTTAATGTTAATGTCTCTCTGGTTTTAGTCTTTGGCCGGCTTCTGTCATTCTTTTTTCTTTTCCTCCTTAGGTGGTTTAATCTACTCCCGTTGTTTTAAAAAGCATGACTTCTGAGGATTTTTTTTTTTTTTCCTTTTTGTCTTTTTTCGTGACCAGCAACGGATCGCAACCCTCAGTGTCGCGCCCGTACCGGACCGGGACCGGCAACGGGATCGCAACCCTCGGTGTTGCGCCTGCACCTCGCTCAGCCAGTGAGCAACCGGTCTGTACGTGGGATCCGAACCCTCTGAGGATTATTAAAGCTGTCTACTCCTTTCCATCTCCACTGCTAGCTCTCTTATCCAAGCCTCTGTGACCACTAGTCTGGACTCCCATAGTAGCCTGTAAACTGGTCACCTAGCTTACATTCTTATTCCCCTACAGTCCATTCCTAACATAGAAGAAATTACTTACCAAGGGCCATGAGGCCTTTAATGATAGTGTCCTGCCCATCAACCTCATTCCATACTGTCTGCTCTTCCTTGCTGTGCTCCTTACACTGGTCTGCTAGTTTCTCAGATACACCAAACCCATGCTTACCAGGGACCTAGGCACTGATTTCCTCCTGAAAGTCTTCCTTGGCTCTTCATATGGTCAGCTTCTTTTAATCTTTCACGCTTCAGCTCAATTTTCACTGTTTAAGAGAGGCTTTCCCTCACAATTGTGTCTTAAATGGTGCTCCTCCCCCCAAAAAAACCAAATGTCACAATCTGTAATTCTCTCATTTATTTGTTTATTGTGACTTACCCCACTCACTGTGATGTAAATTCTGTTACACAGGGTCTTATCTGTCTTCACCTCTGAAGTGTCTGACTGCATAACAGATGCTTTATAAATATTGGTTGAGGGCTGGCCCATGGCTCATTTGGGAAGAGTGTGGTGCTGATAGCACCAAGGCTGCGAGTTCGGATCCCTATATAGGGATGTCCGGTTAGCTCACTTGGGAGAGCGTGGTGCTGACAACACCAAGTCAAGGGTTAAGATCCCCTTACCAGTCATCTTTTTAAAAAATGAATAAATTATGGGGCCGGCCCGGTGGCGCACTGCTACAGTGCTCCGCTTGGGAGCGCGGTGGCGCTCCCGCCAAGGGTTCGGATCCCACATACAGACCTGTTCCCGCTCACTGGCTGAGCGAGGTGCGGGCGTGATGCCGAGGGTTGCGATCCCGTTGCGGGTCCCGGTCTGGTACGGGCACAACACTGAGGGTTGCGATCCATTGCCGGACATGAAAAAAGACAAAAAGGAAAAAAAAAAAGAATAAATTAGGGGCCAGCCCGGTGGCGCACTGCTACAGTGCTCCGCTTGGGAGCGCAGTGGCGCTCCCGCCAAGGGTTCGGATCCCACATACAGACCGGTTCCCGCTCACTGGCTGAGCGAGGTGCGGGCGCAGCACTGAGGGTTGCGATCCATTGCCGGACACGAAAAAAGACCAAAAAAGGGGGGGGGGGATGAATAAATTAAATACATAAATAAATAAATAAATAAATAAATATTGGTTGAATGTACTAACATAATGGATTTAGAGATGGGAAACAAAAATAGTGAAAGGTATGGGGTAAATAAAGGTTTCTCAACCTTTTGGAGAAATTAAGTAAGTTTATGTTTTGACTAAGTAACTGAGTTAATTTTGCAAGTGTAAAAATGTCCTTTCTCTTTTTGTTTATCTTTTGTTAAGTTTTGATGCTGTGAAAGATGAATATTGCCTACCAAAATTAGATACAGCATTATATCTATTTGTTTTGGGTAAATGTCCATATCCAAGTCAAGACAAAGAACTGCAAGGTGTCTGGGAGATTACTTTCAGATCCAGTAGTTCAATCTCCTTATTTTATAGATCTTTCTATTTTGTAAGATATTAACTGATAACAAGACTTCATTTTTTGAAAGGATAAACTGGAAAACTGATGATTATAAAAACGATTACCGAACACTTTCTTATTTTATTTTGTCAATATACAATGTGGTTGATTATTGTGGCCAATTACCGAAACCTCCCTCCCTCCTCCCTCTCCCATCTCCCTCCCAACAATGTCCTTTCTCTTTGCTTGTCCTATCAATTTCAAGGAATTGTAATTGTTGTGTCTTCTTCCCCCCCCCCCTTGTTTACCAAACACTTCTGACTTAAAACAAGTAACTAAAATCTCTTTAAGCTTCTCAGTTTTGCTAAGAATGATCTTAAACAAAAATTCAGAAAGACTAGATAGGATTATATCAACTATATAACATTTTATCTACTTTACCAATACTTTTTACAAATATTGTTTCCTCAGTGATGGCTCATGAAGCAATGGAATGTGATCTTCAGGTACAGCTAGATCATCATACTGCTGAACAGCCTGCTCCTGTTGAAGTGGTCAGCAGCCAAGGGGTAGCACCTCTGTTTCAGCCTGTTCCTGCTGAAGTGGTTAACAGCCAAGGGGGACCACCCCTGCTCCAGCCTGTTTCTGCTGAAGTAGTCAACAGCCAAGGGGGACTGCCCCTGCTCCTGCCTCCTCCTGCTGAAGTAGTCAACAGCCAGGGGCTACCGCTGCTACTCCAGCCTCCTCCTGCTGAAATAGTCAACAGCCAGGGGATACCACCCCTACTCCAGCCTGCTCCACAGGTGTCCATTGACCTGACAGAGGAAGGGGAGCTCACGGGAGTAGAGAGTGTGGAAAACAACAATTCCGGAGTTTCAGAGGAGCATAGGCAGGGAACTGGTGCTAACCGCACTGTCCAAGCATCTTCATTGGATTCGATGAGCAGCTTCGTCAGCGGGCTGCAGAGACTTCACGGCATGCTGGAATTCCTGAGACCTCCACCTTCAGACCGCAATGTGGGGCCAGTGAGAGTGAGGAGAAGGAGGGGATCCTCTTCACGCAGGACAAGAGATGGAGGGTCTCAGAGGACAGACAGTGCCAGGTAAAAATATATGTATGTCAGGTAATTAGTGCCATGTTAGAAATTATGAAACTCAGGCTCTGCTCATACACCCAGTGCAGCAAAGGACGGCAGTGTGACTTTTGGCAAGTCTAATTACTTTTCTGAACCCCTTTTCTTCCCTTGGTTTATTGGAGGTTTTTTTTGTTTTTTTTTTCTGTCATCGTTGCTATTGTTTTTTGGCAGCTGGCTGAACCTTGCTATTATCAGCACCGCACTCTAACCTACTGAACTTACCGGCCAACCCCTGAGCCCTATTTCCTCACAGGTTAGATGGAAATAAAAGTGCTTGCCTTACTTCACAAAGTAATTAAAGGGATAAGTTACATTGATGTGCTTTGAAAACTAGGTGGTAGTTTGTTGGCAATGGTTTCTATAGAGGTTGGCTCTCCATTAGATCATTTGTGTCTTGTTCACCAAAAAGTATTTCCTAATTTGCAAGTCCAGTCCACTGACCCAAGATTCATTGTTCACTTACTCCATTTAGAGGTGCAATTGGTTGGACAGACGGGATTTATAGAGGCCTTGTGAAAAGTGGAATGTAGGGCCGGCCCGGTGGCGCACTGGAGAGTGCGCCGCTTAGGAGCGCGGCGGCGCTCCCGCCGAAGGTTCAGATCCCATGTGGAGACCGGTTCCCGCTCACTGGCTGAGCGCGGTGCGGGCGCAACACCGAGGGTTGCGATCCCGTTGCCAGTCCCCGGTATGGGCGTGACACCGAGGGTTGCAATCCCATTACCGGTCAGTAAAAAAAGACAAAAAGGAAAAAAAAAGTGGAATGTAAATTAATTTACAGCTTATCTAACTGAGAAACATTCCAGCCCTCCTCACCTGAGAATGTGTTGCAGAGTTGAAAATAATTTTCTTTCATAGCCTTTGGTTTTTAACTTGTTTGTCAAGTCTTGACGGGGTTGTTATAACAATTAAAACAATTGTCTATGCCCTGTCTGTTTTTTAACTTCCTCCTGCTTTATTTAAAATACTTATTTCACGTTTGGCCTTCTAAATGTTTTCATGTTTAGAGATTGAATTCACCCTCTTCATTTTATATGTGAAGGAAACATGGACCCTGTGAGAATACTTTGAGGTCTCATAGCTACAACATGGAGTACTTAGAGCTGGTCTTGGACTTGTTTTCTACAAAGGCAGATAGAGGAATCTTCACCAGATCCAGTTGTTTTCTAACACTATGAGAACACTGAGATGATACCAAAAAGCAATGGCTAGGTCTTCTATTACTTATATTTTTCTAAAGAGGAAGCCAGTGGGATAATTTGTGATTTGACTGGGGTAACTCTGGAATTGGAATCGTGCCCTCTGGTTCTGGATTTAGCATCCTTTTCTATGGATCCTGCTGATTATTGTGTCAGGGCCTGCTATTACTGTGTCTCCAGTCTATGGGGCCTGGTCATTTCTGGATGTGACCCATCAAGGGTGACAGGTGCCTAGTTCTGTGTTGACAAAAGTTGCATACGTACCTTACTGTGTTATTTTAAGGTGCCATTCCTCAGATTATAAAGGCAAAGTAAGACTTTTATACATCTGTGTCATAGGTGAAGGCACCTTGTAGTACAATTTCAGGACACTGTCGAAGTGATTAGTGGGCTACCTTTCCATGGCTGAGAGTTGCAAGTGGTGTCCCCAGGAGCTGGCTGACTGCCAAGAGGCCTCTTACAGTGGTCCTTAGCCTTGTTTGTTCTTACACTCATTCTTATTGGGGAGACTCCAGAGTTGATTGCTCTTGGTCAGGCACACTGATGTGTGTTAACCAACTCACAGGAGGGTGACTTTTATAAACCAGATGCCCATTTACAGAGAAAAATAGAACTACTACAGAGAACAAATTCTCTTGTTGGCATGGTTAGGGTAATATACACAGAAGCCAAACTCTAATCAGGAAATCTCTTGATGTACGTAGAATCTGCTCAGGGAGTGCATTATAGAATTTAGATGTTGAAAGATATCAGTCAAGTTATTTGACTGATAGCATATGTCTATCTCCACAAAGGGAATAAACCTAAAAGACCAGGGATTATTCACTTCAGTGGAAAGAACTTGGATTCTGAAGCCAGATAAATGTGATATTAAAACTTTTTTTTCCTAATATTGTGTTGTAAGCAAATTCTACAGTAAATTCACACAAAACTGTGAGCTTTCCCAGGACTGATTGCTTATAACTTCTGAATTTCTTGAGATGAATTTCTCAGTATGGTGTTTGGCATTTACTCACCTGACAAACTATCCCCAGGCCAGGTGTTGAGATCCTGAACCGAGGCGGGCAGCTTTTGCCTTGGACTCGGCCAAGAAGCCAAAGCTGGAGAAGGCTAAGTAGTGAGCTTTTTGCCCCAATAGGCTTCTCAGCCAAAGTCACAAACTCCTTTCCTGTTTCTTTGTTTGAGACTGCTTAATTCTGGCTGCCAGAGTCATCACTCATTCATCAAGTATTTATAGTACTTCATTATATGAGAAACTGAACTTTGCCCTAGAGGTAGATTGTTGAACGGGACAGATCAGGGTACCTGTTTTTGTGGAGCTTATGGAGTCTAGGACTACAGAGGGGAAGGAAGGGGCAAGCGTATTATTTAAATCAGAGATGATAAGTGCAGGGAAGGAGGAGAATTTCTTGGGTTCTAAAGCTACACTCCCAAAGAGAAGCCCTAGTACTGCCTCCTGTGTTTCCAGCTGACCTTGGAAATACTTACTTTGCTGTGTAAAAGCAATATTAAAGAGTGATTTTTAAAAAATAATCAAGCATTTTTTTTTACTGATTTCTATGCAGAATGCTATTGATACACATGTCAACAGCCTAACTTTAGCCTATTAGCCTAACTTTAGTGTGTATTTCATGATTAAAATGTTCTTATGTACTTATTCTCATGGTAGCTAAAGCTGGTATTTACTCACAGTCCCCCAAAATAAGTTGGTGACTTTCCTAGCATCTTTTTAAAAAGAACACCTAATAGCCTGGCCAGTTAGCTCAGTTGGTTAGAATGCAGCCTTATAACACCAAGGTCATGGGTTCAGATCCTTGTATAGGCCACCTCGCAAAAAAAAAAAAAAAAAAAAAAAAAAAAAAAAAAAAAAAAACACCTGGGTTAATGTCAGTGGTGAAAATAGCAGAGTAAGAACCACAGAAAATTCTCTCCATAAAAGTAGTGAAAGGACTAGCAGAATTTTTCAGAATCAACTTTTTCAGAACTCTGGAAATTAACCAAATGCTTATAGCAATCCAGGGAGTGATTATTAAAGAAAAACAGCTGAATCTCAGTGAGCTTTGCGCCATTCCCTATTCCCATTCCCTTCTCCAGCTCCATGATAGCCTTGAAAACCAGATGCCACAATCACAATGAAAACCAGCAGCCTGGCAGCCACCAGACAGAACATAATGGGATTGAATCTCCTTCAAAGTCTCATTCCCAGAGAATTCTCTTGTGACCTGTTTATTGGTTTTCTGGAAGACCCTCACTTACAAGGCTATCCCTGACTCAGAGCTTGCCTGGTGTGAAAAGCCTAAATTCTTTTCCCCAGGGCCTGCCAGAGAGCAGTGGATAATCAATGGGGCAAACCATAGACTAACCAAAAATTGTTAAAAGGAAAAGCTGGGGAATGAGAGATTTATACTGGTTTTGAAAAGCCTCTGACATGTTTCTGGGAATTTAGAAGGCCACACACATGCCCAGGGCTGTAACCAGCTGTGCCCATGGTCAGCAAAAACCTAAGAAGACACTAAGCTTTTAGCTCTGGGTGACCTTCAGGCTCTGCATAAGTAGGAAGTGAAGGCTAAGGCAGAGTTGTGACTTCTCTGGCTGATTATTGAAGGCAGATCCACACACACAGAGTCACTCAGCACAGACTAGGGAACTTACTGGTTCTAGGTGTTCAAGGAAATCTCTGTCTAGTCATAAACTGACCACTAAGCTAACTGAACAAAGACTTCAGTGAACATGCACAACAAAGAATACAAACTTTACAGAGTTACTTCATAAAATCACTAAACAGTAACAGTGATGAGAAATAGCAACAAATCTTGGGGAGGGGTAGAATCTGATTTCCAGAGTTACCATATTTTATTATTTGAAATGTCCAGTTTCAAGAAAACATTTCAAGACATGCAAAGAAACAAGAAAGTATGATACATATACAAGATAAAAAATAGAAACTGTCCCAGAAGATGCCAAGACATTGAAATTACTAGATAGACTTTAAATCTGCTATTTAAATATATTCAAAGAACTAAAGCAAAGTATGAAAATGTGATCAAATACACAATTTCAATAAAGAGGTATAAATTATTAAAAAGTATAAAAATGGAAATGCTGGAGTTGACAGATATAACAACTGAAATGAAAAAAATTGATAGAGGGCTAAACAGCAGGTTTAAGCAGGCAAAAGAGAATTGACTTAAAGAATTAAGAAGCAAATTTGAAGATCAGTTCAAGGTCAGTTGAAGATGATTGGACCTAGGTACAGAAAGAAGAAAGAATGAAGAATAATGAACAGAACCACAGGGACTCATGAATATCACTAAGCATACTGTATCAGTCTGTTTCTGTTGCTTATAACAAAATATCTGGAACTGGGTAGTTTATAAGAAAATGAAATTTATTGCTTACAGTTCAAAGGCTGGGAAGCCCAACTCTTACGGTGAGGGCCTTCTTTGGTGGTTACTTCAGTGACACAGCGTATTACATTGCAAGAAAGGTAGAAGCAAGAGAGAGCTGACTCCTCACTCCTTCTTTTAAAGTGCTCAGAACCCACCTATGACCACCATTAAACCATCAGTAGATTAATCCATTTACTTGGGCATGGTCCTCACAATCTAATCACCTCTTCTAGGCCCCACCTCTCAATTACCATAATAGGATTTCCTACCCTCTTAATACTGTCACAGTGAGGACCAAGCTTCAGTGAGTTTGGGGAGACATCCAGTCTATAGCACATACCAACATATGCATAAACATAAGTCCCAAAAGGAGAGGAAAAAGAGGAAGGGGCAGAAAAAAATGAAATAATGACCGAAAATTTCCCACATTTCATGAAAAACATTAATCTACATACCCAAGAAGTTCAATGAACTCTAGGTTAAACTCAAAGAGATCTACACCTGGACACATCATAATCAAACTGTCAAAGCCACAGAAAACAAGAGGATCTTGAAACTGGCAAGAGAAATGACATCATATGCAATGGATCCTCAATAAAATTAACACCCGATTTTTTCATTAGTCACCATGGAAGTCAGAAGGAGTTGGATGACAGCTGTATTAAAAGTAAAATTGACCCTTAAACAACATGGGTTTGAACTATAAATATATTTTCTTTTTTTTTTTTTTTTTTTTTTTTTTTTTTGGTGGCTGGCCAGTATGGCTATCCAAACTCCTGACCTTGGTGTTACACCATGCCCTAACCAACTGAGCTAATTGGCCAGCCGTATTTTCTCTTTCTTATGATTTTCTTAACATTTTCTTTTCTCTGCCTTACTTTGTTACAAGAATACAGCATATAATACATATAACATACAAATTAGTGCTAATCAACTGTTTTTGTTATCGGTAAGGCTTCTGGTTTACAGGGTATTAATAGTTAAGCTTTGGAGAGTCAAAATATATGTGGATTTTTCAACTGCATGAAGAGCCACACTCCAACCCCTACATTATTCAAGGATCAACTGTACTGAAAGAAAATTGTCAACCAAGAATCTGTATTAAGCAAAACTATCCTTAAAAAATGAGGGAGAAATTAAGGTATTCCAGGATTTTAAAAAGGAAAAAACAGGATTTCTTCAGAGGAGACCTGCCTTATGTAAGATAATAGAGTTGATCATGCTGAAATTAAAGAACACCAGACATAAATTAGATCCACATGAAGAAATAAAGATAACTACTTAGGTAAATATAAAATACAATATAAACTTATTTTTTGCTTATAACTTTTTCTTTGATTTAGGAGGCAATGGCATAAAAAAAACTATAAATATGTGTTGATTAGCACATAATTGTCAGGTGTAATTTGTATGGCAACAGAGAGAGTGGGGAGGGAATGACGCTATTTAGGAGCAAAGTTTTGGTATAATATTGAAATAAATCGGTATTAATCTGAAGTAGTTTGTAAATTAAGGTGTTCGCTGTAATCCCAAGGGCAACCACTACTAACTTAAAAATATGTAGTAAAAAGAAAATGACAAGAGAATTAAAATAGTACAGTAGAAGGCAGTAATGGAAGAATAGAGGAACAAAAAAAAAGACAGGACATGTAGGAAACAAAAATGGCAGACATAAGATCTACCTCATCAGGACTTCATAAAAAAAAAAAACTTGATTGCTATTTCTCAGTTTATTCACATTTCTTTTGCGGGGGTGGGCAAATCTATTGAATTGCATACCAAGTAATGTTTATTTGTTCCATTTTTTAAAAATAAAAAGCACTACTTTGTCATAAATTGCAGCCAAGCTATTAGGAGTCAAAATTTTTCTGTGTGAGTGGTCTACAACAGTGTTTCTGGGTAATAATCAATATATCTTAATGTCAGAAAGACAGTTAAAACTTTTGTGAGTTGTTTGTTTGGAGTTTTTTTTGGCAGCTCACCATTAGAGGAGTTGAACCCTGGACCTCGACATTAGCACCACGCTCTAACCAACTGAGCTAACTGGCCAGCCCAAGTTATTAAAACTTAAAGTAGGACACCTTTCAACAATACTTAGTAATTATTAGCTAGGTAGTGTGTTATAAAGTTCAGAATATCCTTTTGTTTTTCAATATAGAATTTCATTAATTCTGTGACATAAGTGGGGCATGGTTTGTTATCCCAGAAGTGAGGGAAACTGGGCTGGCCCGGTGGCGCACTGCTACAGTGCGCCGCTTGGGAGCGCGGAGGCGCTCCCGCCGAGGGTTCGGATCCCACATACAGACCGGTTCCCGCTCACTGGCTGAGCGAGGTGTGGACGCAGCGCCGAGGGTTGCAATCCCGTTGCCGGTCCCGGTCCGGTACGGGCACGACACTGAGGGTTGCGATGCGTTGCCGGACACGAAAAAAAAAAAAAAAGAAGTGAGGGAAACTGAGGTGTATTACTGGTTATGGTTAAAACTCAGCCAGCCAGAATGGATTTGGAGTGTTAAGCCTGGTCCCAAGCTCTTCTCATCCTAAGGTGTTTTGGTTTCTTTTTATATATATATATATATATATATATATATTATACTGTGTATTTTATCTTAAATCAACATTATTTAAATTTTAAAAGAATACTGTCCTATAACAAGAGGTGAAACAGTGATGACTGGAGCCAGACTTCATACTGGACTACAAAAGGCCTTGGTCTGGGTAGCTGCAGTTGCAGAATCCCATGAGGCCATATTTGGGCAACAATGCCCATTTTCTTCTTGCCCACCCTCCCTTTTCGACTCCCTAATACCAGCAGACAAATTGCCAAGTATTGTCTTTTAAAAATGTCAAAACATGACCAAAGGCCAGTAGAGTAGAATTAGCTTTTAGCAGAAGAATCAAGCTCCAGTGTGGGCTAATATAGCATTTATTTATTTATTTATTTGTATTTATTGAATCATTGATTATTCATATTTTGGGGTTTCAATGTTGACATATGTTGATCAAATCAATATTATTAGCATATATATTATTACAAATCATTTATTCTTGGGGCCGGCCCGGTGGCGCACTGGATAGTGCGCCGCTTGGGAAGCGCAGCGGCGCTCCCGTCCGAGGGTTCGGATCCCACATACAGACCGGCTCCTGCTCACTGGCTGAGCGAGGCACGGGAGCAACACTGAGGGTTGCGATCCCGTTGCCGGTCCCCGGTCCGGTACGGGGGCAACACTGAGGGTTGCGATCCATTGCCGGACACAGAAAAAAGACAAAAAAAAAAAAACAAATCATTTATTCTTTATGCTCCTTATCCAATCTCTCCCCTACTGTAGCAGTGATTGAGTGAAAAAGACAATATGCAGGCTGACCAGCCTCTGCTTAAATCTGCTATTCCTGCTTCAACTTTCAGAGGCAGCATTTAATGGCCTGAAAATGGGTTAAAATGACTAGGATTTACGTTCATATCACTTGGATTATTCTTGTGATGATGGTCCATTATACTGTAATTCTGTTGTCCTTCTGCCTACATAGGTTGAGAACACCACTGGATGCTTACTTTCAGGTGAGCAGGACCCAGCCTCACTTGCCAGCCACCAATGATTCAGAGACTGGGAATCCTATCTCTGAAGACTTGCAGGTATTAAGTAGTTATGATTCTGACAGTGACAGCTCTGCAGAGTATGAAGAGGTTGTTGCCCAAGCAGAGGAACCTGGACCTGTTATTTTAGGGGGTGAGTATTTTTATCCAGTTTGGATTCACAAGACTAACATCTGCAAAGCTTAGACTTCAGAAAGCTAGAAACTAGATTTGTGTTTTGATACTTTCCCTTTTCCCCTGAAATGTCATGGATTCCTGTTTTATAGTACAGAACTTTCTCTTGCCAACTGGAATATAATAAAATTGGACTTATTCTTCATAGCATAAACTAGGATGTATTACAAGTAGATCAGAGATCTAGTGTAAAAAGTAAAACCATTCTAGTATTAGAAGAATACATGAGTGATTAAAACTCAGAAGTTAGGGATTCTTAGAAACCTAGAAGCAATAAAAGAACATTACATAAAAAAAATTTTTTTAGGGCCAGCCCGGTGGCGCACTGGATAAGTGCGCCACTTGGGAAGCATGGCGGCGCTCCCGCCCGAGGGTTCGGATCCCACATATAGACCGGTTCCCGCTCACTGGCTGAGCGAGGTGCAGGAGCAACACCGAGGGTTGCAATCCCGTTGCCGGTCCCCGGTCCAGTACGGGGGCAACACTGAGGGTTGCGATCCGTTGCCGGACACGGAAAAAAGATAAAAGACAAAAAAAAAAAAATTTTTTTTTAATGTTTTGTATAATAGTAAACCAGCATAAATAGGTTTTTTTTGTTTTTGTTTTTGTTTTCAAACATGACCGGTAAGGGGATCTTAACCCTTGACTTGGTGTTGTCAGCACCACGCTCTCTGAAGTGAGCTAACCGGCCATCCCTGTATAGGAATCCAAACCCGTGGCCTTGGTGTTATCAGCACCACACTCTCCCAAGTGAGCTATGAGCCGGCCTTCAACATAAATAGTTTTTGATTCCACTTATGTAAAATGTCCAGAAAAAATGAGTCTGCGGAAACAAGACTAGTGGTTGCATAGGGCTGCAGGTGACTCTGGTCATGAGAGATCTTTTTGGGGTGACAAAAATGTTTTTTTTTTTTTTAAAGATGACCGGTAAGGGGATCTTAACCCTTGACTTGGTGTTGTCAGCACCACGCTCAGCCAGTGAGCGAACCGGCCATCCCTATGTGGGATCTGAACCCGGGGCCTTGGTGTTATCAGCACCACACTCTACCGAGTGAGCCACGGGCCGGCCCGACAAAAATGTTTTAAATTGGATTGTGCTGATGGTTACAAAGCTGTAGATTACTGTATATAAAAGTTAAATAATCTCATGAGGAAGCAATTAGCCAAATACAGGGTGGTAGGACATTTCATAAGGCAAAGGACCAGATTTCTCCAACAAATCAGTGACAAGGCAGGGCGGGGGAAACGGGTAAGGGAAAATTGTAATAGAATGAAAAAGATTTAGGAGGTGTAATAGTCAAGCTCATTGGGGAGACCTTTTTAGCATTCTGGTTGGAATAAATGCACTGTAAAGAGCAGCTTTAAAACTAAGGAAATTTTTAATATGAACTGGATGTCTAGGTGTTAGATGGTATTAAAGGATTATTGTTAATTTTGTTAGGCATAATAATGATACCATGTTTATATAAAAAGAATTCTTATCAGTTAGTGTTGCAAAAATTTTTACAAGTGTAAGGACATTTTAGGGTTTGTTAAGTATTCCAATCAAAATGGTGGAATGGGGGCTTAGATGGAACAAGATTGGCAAAATGTTGATTATTTTCTAAATTGGGTGATGGGTCCTTGTGGGTTAACTGTACTGTTCTGCCTAGTTTTATGTGTGTTTGAGAATATCCAAAATAAATCAAAGAAAAAAATTCACTGTGTCTTGGGCATATTGTCATCCCTTTTGCAGGAACACTACCAATTAGAAATGGAAAGCTGTAATAAGTCAGACTTTCTTTGCTAGCTTCTCATACCTGACTTATGTCTTCTTTTGTGTATTACCTGTCCTGTATCATTCCTGGAAATGACTTGGCAGAGCAACAAGAAGGTATCTCAGCAGAGCAAGAAGTTACATGTACTGGTGGAGGTGAAACCCTCCCCAAAGAGGTAATATGAACATCCTTTTAAATAAAAGGTTTGGGTTTTCATTTGAAAGGGGGACTTGCAGGCTTTGTAGGCAAGAGGTCCAGGTATAGAGCCTATCCCAGTTACATATTATTTCTGTGACTGCTTCCTCTTAGGTTGGAGGGTCAGGTTTGAGGATAACCTGCCCTGCCTCCCTAACAAGGTCAAGTATCAATTGAAAAAGTAAATATGAATGTGTTTTATAAGCTATCAAGCAGAATATTATTACTGTGTGATAAGCAATTTTTATTTTTAAAATAACACCTATACATCATTGTCCTTGATATGAGACATTTATATCTGCTGTGAATTCTGCCAATCTGAAAACATCATTTATCTACTTTTTGCATGTTTCTATAGGTCTCCATGTTTTTATTTCTTTCATCTGGAAGAATTTTATGTACATGTAAATCTATTTATATGTATAAATGTTCTTTTTAAAATTTACATAAAAGGGGTTATACTCTACCTTGTTCTGAGTCTGGCTCTTTTTTTACACAGCCAATTACATCTTGGAGAACTTTCTATTATGAGTACATAAAGTTTCTTATTAGCTGCATAGTGTTCCATCAGACGAATAAATTTTTAGTCAACTCTTCCCTTGTTATGTACACCATGGTTGTTTCCTCTTTTTTTAACCCTGATGTAAATCATGCTGCACTGAACGTCCTTGTATAATTGTCTTTGTAAATATTTGTGACTATATCCATGGAGTATATTTCTAGCAGAGAAATTGCTATCTCAAAGAAAAATATATGTGTTTTAATTTTGACAGGTATTACCAAATTGCCCTCCAGAAATTTGTGCCACTTTATACCTACAGCAATAGTCTGTAAGCAAGTCTGTTTCTCCCTCAACAGTGCTTGGTGTCATCAACAACAATTTATACCAATCTAATTAGATGGAAAAAATGGTCTCTTAATTTGCATTTCTTTACTTCTAAGCAAACACTTATTGACCAGTGTTTTTCGGTTTTTGTTTTGTTTTGTTTTGTGTTTTGGCAGCTGGCTGGTACAGGGAACTGAATGAACCTTGACCTGGGTTTTATAAGTTCGTGCTCTAACCAGCCAAGCTAACTGGCCAGCCGCCATTGAGTATTTTTTGCAAGCTAACTGGTTATATCCTTTCTTTGTTTTCCTGTTTGTTTTTTTCTCTGATTCATGTGAGCTAAATATTTTTTAACTACTTGAGTTGATAATGAACCTAATTTTGAATGTGTAACAAACCTACTATTCCCTGTTGGGGTTGTCTTGGTATTTGCTAGGATTTTGTTTTGTATCTTTGTATAAATAGCTGCTTTTCTTTATTTGAATAAAGAAAAATATATCCACTAATTTCATAAGATCAAAGAGTAGTATTATTTTCATGGCTTGTATTACAATTTGCCACATTGCATTCTAGAAAGAATGACAAGTGATTCGTAGGTGTTGCAGTTTTTCTTGCAGCCTTTTAATTAGGTTTGTATCATTTTTGTGCACTTTTGTTCATTTGTTTCCACTGCACATCCTCTTAACTGATTTTGTGTGTTCTCTAATTTGATTGTATTTTGGTTTCCACCTTGCAGTCTCCACAGAAGTCCAGCCCTCTTCTAACTTCTGCTTCTGTGGATGAAGAAGAAGGGAACACTTGCAGTATATGTTTAGAGCAGTGGACCAATGCTGGGGACCACCGACTCTCAGCATTACGCTGTGGGCACCTCTTTGGGTATAGGTGCATTTCTAAGTGGCTTAAAGGACAAGCACGAAAATGTCCCCAGGTAAGGACCATAAGTAGGGACCCAACATATTAAGTCAGAAGAATTTCTAGAACCACATTAATTGTGTCCCTTTGGGCTTTTTAGTGCAACAAGAAAGCCAAGCATAGTGACATTGTTGTCCTTTATGCCCGAGCCCTGAGAGCTTTGGACACTAGTGAACAGGAGCGCATGAAAAGGTAGGTGGTGAGAGTGTGCCTAGCTGGAATGTTCCTCTTGGTTGCTTGTTGGCACATCTGAAAAAGGAGGTATGAGTCACTCTTATGGTTCTAAGGCTTTATTTGACTTGTGACTTAGGATATCTGGGAATCAGTGGCAATGTCTCATATTGTGATTTATAATACATATCTAGTCATCTTCTGAAGGAAGTCTGCATGGCTTGCTCTCCATACAGCACTAAAAATGAAGATCTGGCATATTACTTAACATTTTACTTCTTGTGTCCCTAAGCTCCCCTTCAGCAGTTCTCTATACAGAAGACTCATAAGTGAAGCTTTGCACATGCAGTGCAGTGCAAAAAAATTATCAAGATTTTGGAAGCCCATGAATGATTGCTAATAACACTATTTAAAATTGACTTAAGAACATTAAAGAATACAAATACCCGCCTTTGAGAGACTTGCAGAAACATGAATTCTCTCATGCTTTACTGGTTGGCAATATATTTCAAAAGCTTTTAAAAGCCTTTGATGTAATAATTCTACTTCCGGCATTTATTCTAAAACGATTAAGGATGTGTGCAAAGATTTACTTAAACTTCATTTAGCATTATTAATAATCCAAGCCAAGAGGATTAATTGGTTGAGTGAACAGTGGCATATCCATGTGATGGTATACTCTGCATTCATTAAAACTGATGTTGAGGGCCAGCCCATGGCTCACTCGGGAGAGGGTGGTGCTGATAACACCAAGGCCACAGGTTCAGATCCCGTATAGGGATGGCCGGTTGCTCACTGGGTGACCGTGGTGCTGACAACACCCAAGTCAAGGGTTAAGATCCCCTTACCGGTCATCTTTTTTAAAAAAAAAAAACTGATGTTGAAGTGCACATAATATATTGCCATGGGAAAGCACATTATTAGTATGATTGCATTTTTGGCTACAGGTAGTCACTGTACAGATGATTTTAATTTTTCTCATTTATATTTACTCATTTGCTCCAACAAATAATTATTTGTAGCATTTCTAAATGACAGATTTGTAGAAGGGGAATTTTGCTGAAAAAGCAAAATCTAAAGGTATGGCTATTAATGGGTGATTAACAATTCACTGATTACAATATTATAATCAATCGGTATGTTCTTTATCCTCCTTAGAAAAAGTGAAAGTTTTCAAAATACCAGTAAATAAAGGCTAATAAAATGAACACCTTTGTACCTAACTTTATCAGATTATAACATTTTTCCGTATTTATTTTAGGCCTTTTTATAAAGAAATAAATCATTATAGGTACAGCAGAAGCTTCATTGTGAACTAAGTTCTTCTTAGTTCTTTCTCTTTCTCCAGGGTTAACCACTTTCATAAACTAGGTGTTCATTATTACCAAGAATGATTATATATTTGGCTACAAATGTATCCATAAGTCACATGTTATGTATAGGAAGTTTTTATCCTTTATGCAAATGTTATATTGGATTATAATTTTCCTTCTTGTAGCTTGCTTTTTTTTGTTTTATACTATGTTTTGGGAACATCCTCGTTGATACATATAGCTCCAGTTTATTCATTTCAATTTCTGTATAGTATTCTAGCTCTCTAATCAGAATTTATCTGTATGTTTTTTGTGTTGATGGATAGTTTGGTGGTTTCCAGTTTTTGTTTTGTAAAGTAACAGGTGAGAGTTTCTTTAGGTCTAGCAACAGTGTTGCTTTATTGTAGGGTACATGTAATTGCAACTTCACTAGATTTATATCAGATTGCTGTTTCACTTTATACTTCTGCCAGCAGCAGTATAAGAGGTTTCTCATTTTTTTCATACCCTTACCCACTTTATATTGTCAGACTTAATTTTTGCCAGTCTCATGGGGTAAAGTAGTATTTGACTTTAGTTTGCATTACCTTAATTACTATTGAGGTTGAACATACTCTTCTATGAATTGTATTCATATCTTTTGCTCATTTATATTGGTTTGTTTGTTTCTGACTGATTTATAAGAATTCTTTGTTTATACTAATTTTTTGTTGGTTGTATACTTTGCAGATTTCATCTCCCAGTTTGTAGCTTGTCTCTTTTACTTGTTTAAGCTATCTTTTGTTAAGTACGAGTTTTTTGTTTTTTTTTTTTTTTTATTTTAATGCAGTCGAATTTATCAATCTCTTGTTTTGTACTTTTTTGTCTCTACTACTTCGAGGTCATAAAGGCATAATGTCTTCTAAAGGTCTGTAAAAGTTTTGATTTTCACACGTGTTCTTAATTCTTGAAATCTGGTTTTATAGTAACCAATCGTTATAGCATAATTTACTAAATGACATGTTCTTTCTGTACAAATTTTCATTGCTGTCTCTATCCTAAATTAAGTTTTCATATATGAGCAAATTACTCTTGTTCCATGGTCTGTTAATTCTCAGTCCAGTATTCCAACTTATAATTTTTTTGTAGCTTTAAAATATGTCCTTTCACTTGTTCTTCAAAACTGTCTTTTGCTTTTCTTGGCAATTACTCTTCCATATTAATATGTTTCATGAAAAATCCTCTGGGATCTTGATTGAAATTGCATTAAATTTATAGAGTATTTGAAAAGTGTCATCTTTGTGATAGTGAGTCTTTCCAGCCATGAACATTATATAATAAATATCCTTCTATCTATTCACTATTTTCTTGTGTCTTTCACCAATGTACTTTGCTTCGTAAAGGTCTCTCATATCCTTTAACTTTATTCCTAGGTGGCTATTGTTAAAATTACTGTTGTGAGTGAATTTTTTTCTATTATATTTACTAATCAATTTTCTGGTATATGGGGAATGCTAGTGATCTAATTTACTTGGTCTTGATTCTGTCAACTTTCCTATACTGTGAGTTTTCTTGAATTTTTCATAAAAATAAAAATAGGCCAGCTTTATCTCTTTTCAATTTTCGTACCTTTTTCTTCCCTGTCTCATTGGAGTGGAATTCTGCCTTTGCATTTCATATTTTGAAACTGTTTTTAGGTGCATACTAATTTATGATTGTTATTCTTGGTGAGCGTGTGCTTTTTTATACATTGTTCTTTATGCCTACTTATGCTTTTTGCCTTAGTTCTAATTGGTTTTTCTTTTGTTAGCATTTGCTTGGTATATACTTTTTGCCTTTTTAACTTCAGCCTTCTTCTTTTGTGGTATTACTTGAATATCTGATGAACAATTGACAGTTTATTATTTTAATCCAGTAGATAACATTCGTCTTTTTTTTTTTTTTTTCCTTTTTTTGTCTTTTTCCGTGTCCGGCAACGGATCGCAACCCTCAGTGTTGCCCCCGTACCGGACCGGGACCGGCAACGGGATCGCAACCCTCGGTGTTGCTCCCACGCCTTGTTCAGCCAGTCAGTGGGAACCGGTCTGTATGTGGGATCTGAACCCTCGGCGGGAGCGCCACCACGCTCCCAAGCGGTGCACTATAACAGTGCGCCACTGGGCCAGCCCTAACATTCGTCTTTTAACATGTCAGTTTAATCTTTTATAATTTACCTTAGCTCAAGCAGTGAGTTGGGGGCTGTCTGGGTAGCTCAGTTGGTTAGACCATGGTGCTGATAAAACCAAGGTCCAGGGTTCAATTTCTGTTCCAGCCAGCTGCCACAAAAAAAGAAAGCAGCGAGTTGGCTCTGTTCCCTCCTTTTGCCTATGGCATTTTTAGTCCCCATTTCCTAGTAGGAGTCAGACTGCCTGCTTTAACACCAAAGCCCAGTAGGTTCATGAGTTCAACCCTGTGTGCTACTCTTCTGTAATGTTTCTGGACTTGAGAGCATTTTCTCTTTGTATAGTTTATTCACTGTCATGACATATTTATAGCAAAGTGTGTGTATAATGGTGTGAACTTACAATTGTTGTGAGGCTGTCGCACGGAAAAGGAACCAGAACACCCAATTGAGAATTTAAGAAGGGGATATTAATTAGCCGGCCGGTGACTGTCTCTCCAGATATTCTGGTAAGAGAGCAGCCCCAAGTCTAAGTTTGAGGGGCCTTTTGAAGGCAAAAAGTCACATAGTCACACAGGCAAAAAAAATCATATAGTCACATAATCAAAGTTATCATTTAGTCACACACTTAAAATTTTTTTTTTTTTTTTGTCTTTTTCCGTGTCCGGCAACGGATCGCAACCCTCAGTGTCGCCCCCGTACCAGACCGGGATCGGCAACGGGATCGCAACCCTCGGTGTTGCTCCCGCACCTCACTCAGCCAGTGAGCGGGAACTGGTCTGTATGTGGGATCCGAACCCTCGGGCGGGAGCGCCGCCGCACTTCCCAAGCGGCGCACTATCCAGTGCGTCACCGGGCCGGCCCCACACACTTAAAATTATCATATAGTCTGGGCCAGCCTGTGGCTCACTCGGGAGAGTGCGGTGCTGATGGCACCAGGGCCACGGGTTCGGATCCCATATAGGGATGGCCAGTTCGCTCACTGGGTGAGCGTGGTGCTGACAACACCAAGTCAAGGGTTAAGATCCCCTTACCGGTCATCTTTTAAAAAAAAAAAAAATTATCCTATAGTCACACATATTTCTTCCTGGTGTGAGGAGGGAGGGGGTTTGGCGAGGCCTAGCACAAGCTGGTTACAGAAGCCAAGATAAGTCAGTTAATCACTCAGGGACCGCAAGAACTTCCCCAGGGCAGTTTCCTCCATAGGTTGTCTGGATACATCTGCATACAGCTCTTGGTTTTATCAGCCAGGAACAGCATAGGCAGGAAACAGCAAAGGCAGGCGGGATTTAAAATTTTTCCAAGTAGGGCCGGCCAGGTGGCGCACTGGAGAGTGCGCCGCTTGGGAGCGTGGTGGCGCTCCCACCGAGGAGGGTTTGGATCCCATGTGGAGACCGGTTCCCGCTCACTGGCTGAGCGTGGTGCGGTTGCGATCCCGTTGCCGGTCCCCGGTACGGGCGCAACACCGAGGGTTGCGATCCTGTTACCGGTCAAGTAAAAAAGACAAAAAAGGAAAAAAAAAAATTTTCCAAGTACAGGATAATTTTTAACTTCTAATTTCTACTAGGGATGCTCGTTGGGGGGGCGGTTCAAACAAAAAACACTTTTCAAACAGTAAAAATGGCATAAGCTAAATCAACCTGTCTTGTCACACAATGCCATCTTGATGGGAAGTCTTCTGTGCCTTCCTAATCCCCCCCTATCGCTGGCTTTCCCCTCTAGTTCCTTACTGAAGGAGCAGATGCTAAGGAAACAAGCGGAGTTGGAATCGGCACAGTGCCGGCTCCGACTTCAGGTCCTCACTCATGAATGCACTAAACTCCATAATCGTGTCCTGGTAAGTTTGCCCTTTCTAACCTGAAGAACTTTTGGAATAGGAATTGAAGAGAAATCTAAATGTTACTTAGGTTCATCTCAGATACAAGTAGGATTTGCCAAGTTGTTTAAGAAGTAAACGTGATTATTTTATTTCTGATTAGGGCATATGTCCAAAATTTACACAGTATGGTGATTTCTACTGCAATCTGAATTTTAGAAAAAATTAAGCAGCTAGCTGAGAATTCTAAACTTGCTTAAGTCATTTTACCTCCCTGAATCTACCAATAAAATGAGGACTTTAGAATAAATGACCATTGGGCCGGCCCGGTGGCGCACTGCTACAGTGCGCCGCTTGGGAGCGTGGCGGCGCTCCCGCCGAGGGTTCGGATCCCACATACAGACCGGCCGCTCACTGGCTGAGCGAGGTGTGGGCGCAACACTGAGGGTTGCGATCCCGTTGCCGGTCCCGGTCCAGTACGGGCGCGACACTGAGGGTTGCGATCCGTTGCCGGTCACGAAAAAAGACAAAAAGGAAAAAAAAAAGAATAAATGACCATTAAGGACTTTCAACCCTAATATTTTATGATTCTGTGCTCTTTTTTTCAGTTGCTTTGTTGAAATACTGTAATAATTCAGCAGTTCTCTAGGATTTATGTTAACATTTTCATATAATGGATAAGAAATCTTCTTGTATCAGATCAATGAATTGTGCTTGAGGGGGGATATCAAATGAAAAAGCTTTGCATTTACAAAATCTTTTTCATTTTAGGACTTGAAAAAACTTATTCTGCAGCATCAGGATCAGATTTTACAGCAACCTATGGGCTCTCAAGCACGTTTCCTGAGCTGTCTGCTACCCAGCCAAAGCCAGCACAAATACCAGTTTCAGAAGACCATCACAGTATCTCAGACAGGAAACTGCCGAATCATGGCATACTGTGATGCTCTCACCTGCCTGGTGGTATCACAGCCTTCTCCTCAGGCCTCCTTCCTTCCAGGTAAATAATCCAGAATCTCAACTTTCATGTTCATTATTGGACTCTGTTATTATTTATTATTACTGGACTCCTCCCCCTTTTTGAAGAATTGAGGACTCAGTAGTGGGTGAACACTGATCATAGCCCACCAAGTCACCTTTTCCTGTCATTTCCGTATTATGCAGGAAATTTGGGGTGCTGCAAAATGTCTTTAGTGTCTGTTGACTTCATTCTGTAAATTTGTCCTATCTAAAGGGTAGAAATACTTATAACCAAGGTAAAGTGGGAGAACGTGAGGTACTTGGAAGTGTAGGTTACTGGTGTAGTTCAACGACATCACTCCCTGTTTGTCCCATTCAACTTACAGATTCATTTTAGATTGGAAACGTTTGCCAAAACGTTACCCCAAGAGCTAATTTAAGTTGAAGCAAAATTTAATACTTGTTTTCAATAGTGTTCAAATTGACAAATTCCAAATAAGTGAATTTGGGACCACATTGATTATTTTGTTAATACTGTACTAATTTTCTCTCAACTATTTTGTGCTTTTTAAGCTTAATTTTATTTTATTTTAGCGTTGAAAACCAAATCTCTTCACAAGCCCAATTATATCATTCCTAAATGGTACAGATGTTTGTTTCTACTGTTTTCAGCATATGATTTCTATCAGCTGTGAGGTGCCTTTGCTTCAGCCTGATTTTCTCTGTTTCTCCACTTAGAAGTTCCATTCAAATGCTTCAAACCTATGTCCCCTATCTTAGGTATGTATAAGATTGGGAGTGGAATCCCTAGGTTATCATGTTTCTGTTAACTGATATTAGCTATGAGTTGACAGGCTAGGAGCCTTCAATTGAAGGAAGTAAAAGCATTGTTTATAATGTTCCTTTATCCCATCTAAGTTTTTTTTTAATCTGTGTTTTTTGTTATTGTTGTTGGGGGTTTTTTTGGCTGGTACAGGGATCAAACACTGGATACCACACATTAACCAACTGAACTGACTGGCCAGCCCTCATCTAAGTTTTTGTGGTTTTTTTGTTTTTGGGGGTTTTTTGTTTTATTTTTGGGTGGCTGCCAGTACAGGGATCTAAATCCTTGACTTTGGTGATATAACATTCTAACCGACTGAGCTAACCAGCCAGCTCCTTCTAAGTTTTTAATAAAAAGTTTATCATCAAATAAAACCTTCCCCACAAATTAGAAAAAGACTCTATTTCTTCTAATATTGCCCAAATTGGGTATGTGTTCTGTTCCTTTTTAATTAATGTATCTATTTCAGTTTGTACAACCAGCTCTATTTGATAGCCTGTTGGTGCTAACTTGTCTTTATTCTCCTTAAGGATTAACTAGGCATGTATTCACATTCCCTTGTTGATTTAAAGCCTGTAGTCTCCGTGTTTGTCTCTCTGGCTTTTCTAATTTTGTTTCAGGAGAAAACACAATAAACTTACTCCCATTTGGTTCCCCAGAGAAGCTAAAGTGTGATTTAAGGCTATCTTGAATCTAGGACTTAACAAATTCCGTTTTTTGTATAACTCAGATGATAATAGATACTTAGTAAAAATAAATCTTTTATCATATCCTAGTAAAAGGACAGAGATGCAAATAAATTAAAAAGGACAAGTTTTTGGTTTTTTTCCTCTCCGGGAATGTTAGGCATTGGTTGGATACTTGAGATGTCATCTCTTTATTCTTTTTTAGACAGCTGTAGCATATCTTGACCACTGACGTAGAAATTACTTTCCTTTATTGCTCTCTGTCCCTTCTGTATCTTGAGTTTCTGTGGTTTAGGTAGAAGGTTCTGAATATCTCTCATCTCTCTCTCTCTCTCTCTCTCTCTCTCTCAACAGCTTTATTGAAGTGTAATTGACATACAATAAACTATACATATTTAAAGTTAGAATTTGATGAGTTTTGACATCCTCTGAAACCATCACTACAATCAAGATAATGAACATATTTATCGTCCCATAAATTTTCTTATGGCCTTTTATAATCTCTTCCACCTGTCATTTCCTCCTCTTCCTATCCCCAGGCAACCACTCATCTTTGTCACTGTAGATTAATTTGCAATTTCTGGAATTTTATATAAATGGAATTATACAGTATTACTTTTTTGTGTGACTTCTTTCTCTCATCGTAATTTGAGATTCATCTATACTATTGTATATATCAATAGTTCATTCCTTTTTATTGCCGGGTAACATTCCATTGTATGTATATACAGTGTGTTTATCTATTCATCGGTTGATGGACATTTGGAATGGATTATACTTTTTTAAAATAAATTATAACACGGGAATTTTTCTTTGTTTGACCAGCTGTTTCCCAGGGACTAACATGCCAAGAAAGGTGAAGAAAGGAGCTATTTGAAAAGAAAGTTTGCTTTGCCCTAAATTGACTTTCAGTGATCTGTTTCATGCTCTCTTACCTTTGGCAGGCTTTGGTGTTAAGATGTTGAGTACTGCCAACATGAAAAGCAGTCAGTACATTCCAATGCATGGCAAACAGATCCGTGGACTGGCTTTCAGCAGTCGGTCCAAAAGCTTGCTGCTCTCTGCTTCCCTGGACAACACTGTTAAACTGACCAGGTTAGTACTTTGGAGGGCAATATGGGCCTGGGCTGCTTGGTATTGAACAACATTGAGTAACAGTGTTATGATGACCTTCTCTCTCTTTTTTGGTCTGAGGCATTATCTTCTGAGGTCCATTTAAAATTTTTTATGGGGGGTGGGAGCTGGCCAGTACAGGGATTGAACCCTGGACCTTGGACCGTGGTGGTATCAGCACCACATTCTAACAAACTGAGCTAACTGGCCTGCCCTTAAAATCCATTTCTTTAGGGGCCAGCCCGTGGCTTACTTGGGAGAGTGTGGTGTTGATAACACCAAGGCCATGGGTTCAGATCCCTATATAGGGATGGCCGGTTCGCTCACTTGGGAGAGCATGGTGCTGAGAACACCAAGTCAAGGGTTAAGATCCCCTTGTCGGTCATCTTTAAAAAAAAAAATACGTTTTCTTTAGGGCTGGCCTGTTAGCTCTGTTGGTTAGAGTGCTGTATTTGATAACACAAAGGTCAAGGGTTTGGATCCCTATATCAGCCAGTAGCCCCCCAAAAAACACAACAATGGGTTGCTTTTAAAAGTGGATACAGCTGGTTATAAAACTGTATGTGTAATATTCCATTTCTTTAAAATTATGTATGTTACAAAGTATATTTTAAACCGTGCAGAGGAGAGTAATACTCTAGAAATGGTGGAATGACAATATGGAGGGAGCTCTGGTACCTGACACTATGGAGTTGCCACACCAGCTTGGTACTGCTTATTCCTTGATCTATTACCTGGATAATTCTGCCCAGCAAAAATGCTTACCAGGCACTAGCTGTCCTTGGTTGGATGCCATGATGACTTCTTGCATACCCTCAGTTAGTTACAGCATTTTATCCTTCACATGCTCTGTAAATTCTCTGAACTCAATCTGAGTATGCTGTATGCCTGTATCTTTTAAAAAGTAGTTCTGATTAGATGTCTAATAATTGGCTTCCTATTTAATTTCTGCAGCCAACTAGGGCATACTGCTAGGACTATTAGGTCTGATAACCCCGTTGACTTTTCAAACATGCTTCAGGTTAATTTTGGCCATAAACTCAGTGTAACATTATATTTTATACGTGTGTATATGCTGTGTCTTGGATTTTTTTTATTTTTATTTTTTTATTTTTATTTTTTTTTAGTATTGCTCCGCTGGCTGGTTAGCTCAGTTGGTTGGAGCACAGTGTAATAACACCAAGGTCAAGGGTTTGGATCCCCATACTGGCCAGCAGCCAAAAAAAACAAAGTATTACTTAAAAATAGGGGGGGAAATGTTAAATACCAAAGTGTTAGTAATGACTACCTCTGGATGTTTGGATTTTAATTTATATTTTCTTATATGTATTTTCTCATTTTTTGACATTGCATATTGATTACCTGTATAACAGATAACTATGGAGAAAGGTAATAAGGAGTAGAGTGGGGAATATACTGTTTATATGTCCCTTTAACTGATCCTTTTACTTCCTTATAGCTCAAGAGGAAAACCTGTCACCCCCATTACACAAATGTTTTGGAATTTAAAGGGGTTTTCTGGGCAGCCCCTAGAGGAAATTGAATTCAGATAGTTTGGGTGTGTGGGTGTGTTCTCAGTAAGAATTATTGATCATGTAAATGATAATCTTTACATGTTTGTCATGTATTTGGTCTTCTTAATGCACAATTGTAAAAGTCTTATGACTCCACAGCCTGGAGACCAATACGGTGGTTCAGACTTACAATGCTGGACGTCCTGTCTGGAGTTGTTGCTGGTGTCTTGATGAAAACAATTACATCTATGCTGGACTGGCCAATGGTTCAATTCTGGTGTATGACCTGAGAAACACAAGCTGTCATATCCAGGAGTTAGTACCTCAGAAAGCCAGGTAGGGAGCCACTTACTTTTTTTCCTGTAGGTAGCAGCATTCTTTTGGATTGTTATTATATTAATCCTCTCTTCAGAAAGTGTTTCAGTATTGATCAGAACTTCTCATAGAGGGCAGTTCTCTTAAGATCCGCTGGTCTATTCTTACTCGAGAATCAGTAAAATCCTTAGAGTTTGTGTCATATTTCACATGGCAGAAATTTCTATACCAAGTATAGCCAGGTTCTGTTTTTCCACCATGGCAAAATAGAGGTAGATCTGTGTTCAGAACTCAGTTCCTCTACTTACAAGCTGTGTGACCTTGACTGTGTTTCTTGACTTGTGAGCTTCATCTATAAAATATGGTTAACATGGGCTTGCTTTAATAGCCACATGTTTAGCACACAGGAAGAGATCAGTAAAGGGTAGCCTAATAAAAAGTGATTTAAAACTCCTAAGCAGAGCTATACCAACTTGGTTTGACAGCATCGTATTGCCATTATTTATCATTACAATCCAGTTAGGGATTGGGAAGTTTGTAAAGTCAGCTTAAGTTCTGAGGTAGGTGACCACCAACACCACTGTGCTCTTCAGAATGTTGAGCACCATTTGGACTGCCCTGGCAGTATAAAGTTCTGAAAAGGAGAGTGAGTCTGTGACCTGAACAAAATGTAAAGTATCTTAAAGGAGAATTTCCATTTTCAGTTTAAATATATGTTAAAAGGAATAGGGAAATCAAATTACAGTAGTAATTATTTATGGAAACCTAGTCTCAACACTTCAGGGTTTTTTTTGTTTGGGTGGGGTGGAATCATGCTTCAGCGACATGGTCCACGGGCATGAAAATGATTGATGTGAACTCCAGGCAAACAAGGTAACTGCTGATGTAGGGGGATCCACTCAGAGTAAACAATAAAATACAAGTTTAAAAATAGCAAGGAAAGAATGTTTGTAGGTATTGTTCTTTTTTTATCTTAGTTTACTTTTGTTAGCTTCATTGTGACAGGGAAAATGAAATAAAATGGGCAAAGTAGTTGCTTTGGCAACTTCAGCAAAAACAAGTTCATAAGAACATAGTCTACACACTGGTATTTCTGAGAGGATTCTTGGCATACAGCACTGATCATATGTTTTCAGAAAGAAATTTAGAAAATCTAAAGAAACAATCCTATTACTGATTTAAAATGTAGTTGCTTTAGGGTATGTTTCCCCCCCCCCCCTTTTTTTTTTGGTCTTTTTCCGTGTCCGGCAACGGATCGCAACCCTCAGTGTCGCCCCCATACCGGACCGGGACCGGCAACAGGATCGCAACCCTCGGTGTTGCACCCGCACCTCGCTCAGCCAGTGAGCGGCCAATCTGTATGTGGGATCTGAACCCTCGGTGGGAGCGCCGCCACGCTCCCAAGCGGTGCACTGTAGCAGTGCGCCACCGGGCCGGCCCCTCTTTAGGGTATGTTTTAATTGCAGGGTCTGTTAACAACAGCTTGGAATCTTTATTTTATTAGATATATGAGCTACATTTTCTTCCTGACTTTTCTTGTGTGTGTGGCTAATCCCATTTCCAGAAGCTTCACACCAGTCAGGCTTCCTGATAATTGTGATCTTGTATTCATTAAATTTCCTAAGGAGACCACTCTTTTTTTTTTAAAGCATCTGGTGTCCCCCCTGTAATTAAGTGCAGAATATTATACGTATGCTCTTTTGTCTCTACAGAAAGGGATGGGCGGCCCAGTGGCGCACTGCTACAGTGCACCTCTTGGGAGCGCAGTGGCACTCCCGCCGAGGGTTCGGATCCCATATACAGACCGGTTCCCGCTCACTGGCTGAGCGAGGTGCGGGCGCAGCACCGAGGGTTGCGATCCCGTTGCCGTCCCAGTCCGGTACGGGCTCGACACTGAGGGTTGCGATCCGTTGCCGGACACGAAAAAAGACAAAAAAAGAAAGGGTTGATAGTTTTTGTCAGATGTCAGAGGATAGTGACCCCACAAGTCTTTAACCTCTTTTGTAGAGGTAGGAATGTACTTGAGATCTCCTGGTGGTAGAATCTGAAGAAGTCCAAGTATTGGAGTGTGAGGCAGAGTTTTCTTTCTTTCCCTTCAGGTGCCCACTGGTATCCCTGTCATACATACCCAGAGCTGCCTCAGCTGCATTTCCATATGGTGGGGTGCTGGCTGGAACCTTGGAGAATGCTTCCTTCTGGGAGCTGAAAGTGGGCTTTTCTCATTGGCCCCACGTGCTGCCTTTGGAGCCAGGGGGCTGCATAGACTTTCAGACGGAGAGCACCACTCGGCACTGTCTTGTGACCTACAGGCCTGGTGAGCATCGGGGTGTCCTCATGGGGCCACCTATGGTTTGTGTGGGAGCAGATTAGTAGAAGGGAGAGGAGAATTTGGCCCTTCCCTGGGAGTGGCCATGGTAAACCCCTCACAGGCTAACAAGTTATGTTGCCACTCTTCCTACTATAGTGAGGATGGTGGCTCCATTTCTTCCATAGAGCCTGCCTGCTCCTTACATGTGAGAACTTGAGCACATTCTGCCAGGTCCTCCCTGGAAGTGAATTAGCCCCTTTTGGAGTGCCCACAACTTAAACAGTAGTGGAATGAGGAGGCCTGCTCTTGAGGCCATTGAGCCACCTTCAGATCAGTTTCATGTCTTCTGCCTGCCCCTCGCTCTACCTAAGAGAAAGGCCTAAATGAAGGCAGCCATGTAATGTTCAGACTAGGGTATTAGTTATTCCTTCTTACTTGGGGCCAACAAAGGTAAATAGAAATGGACAACCATGGTTGTAAGGGTGTAGCCTGCTGAAATTCACTGCCTGGTAGATCCCTGGGTAGAACCCCTGACAGCTGACTATGCTTAAATTCACAGGTTCTTTCTGGCCTGAAAGGCATGAATCTAAATTCCTGATGAACCATATTGATGGTCAGCGTTGTAGATTTTTTTCTTCTTATTTGGTCTTGAGGTCTCTCAGGAGAGTGGCTATAAACTGTAGCCTTGTCCTGATTGTGCTCCAAGGATTCAGTCGTGGATGTTTATAGTGTGTCTTTCATAGGATACTTCTTTATCCTGGTAGGTGGCCTAATTCCTAAGTGTCTAACCTGTGACCAGGTGTCCCTCTCACAGGAAACCTGTTTATACTATCAGGCACTAGTGGCTCTAGTCTGACTTGTGTCCAATTTATTCCTACCAAGATAACCACTCTCTAGGAGACCTGACCAGGAGTCAGGTGAGACACGGAGGAGGCAACTCAGCAAAGCACATGATATAATAGAAACAGTTTTTATCATTTACAGATTCCAGAGAGAAGAGAGCAGCACACCCTGCGGGGCCAATAGAAAGAAGGGGTGCTGTCTGGGACGTGCATGCTCAGTCTGCAGGTGGGAAGACAGAGAGACAGGGGATCTGTGGGCCTGTGCCTTTATGAAGGTCCATGGGCTTTATCCCTTAGGCTTTACCTTGGGGGTATGGATTGGCTAGTTCAAAGAAAACATGCCCAAAGCAGGGAACTTATTTAGATGACTTTGGTGTTGGCCATTGGATTTTAGCATTGTCAGCAATATTAGGGTATGTTGGGTTTTGGTTCAGTGGGATTAGGAACAAAATCTATATTGTAAACAATCACATGGGGAGGGTAAGTTTTAACTAGGCTAAAGGTGGCAGGATACATCTGGGTTTCAAAAAACTTATGTCAGGCCTAAATTTGGCTGCTGAGGCAGCAGCTATATTAAACAAGTTTATGATAGTCCAGCAGATGTTTGGTCAGAAATAGTCGTTAAAAATGCCCACACTTGTGGTCATTGTAGGTAGATCTATAGGTAGATCTGTAAGTTTTGTTTGTGTTTGGAAATTCTCAGCTGGCTCTTCTGAACCTTTTGGCACTTAGTCCGAGACCCACAGGTCTGCTGTTTCCAAGACTGTGATTTGCTGGGACTTGTGTAGAAAGCTTAGGGGTCCCATTTTGTAGCTTTGGTTTACCTTCCAGCAGAACCTCAGGTACATGTTTCCCCTTCTGTAATAGCATGCTTTCACTTTGTAAAAATGTACAAACCCAGGGGCTAAGGGGTCCTCACTGGGGGAAGGAAAAAAAAGGTCAGAACTCTTGAGAAAAAAATCCCCAAGCAGAGGTCTGGCAGAATATAGTGTTTTTTGCTAAAGAGGATAGCTCATTCTTAGAATTGTTTCTCTGGTAGATGAAAATTTATGGAAAAAAACTTGCTTTATTCTAGCCTAGGGTTCTGAATTTCATAGTACTTGTTTTATTTTTGCTATCGTATTTGCTTTGTAGCTATTCTTGATGGTTTAATACTCTTGGCTTTTCTACCTGTCTTAGTCTGTTTTGTGTTGCTATAACAGAATGCCTGACACCAGGTAATTTATAAAGAACAGTGGTTTATTTGGCTTACAATTCTGGGACAGCTGTGTCTGGTGCAGGCCTCAGGCTGCTTCTACTCATGGCGGAAAGTGGCAGGCAACCAGCGGGTACAAGCAGATCACATGGTGAGAGGAAGCAAGAGAGATAGAGGAGAGGTGCCAGGGTCTTTTAAACAACCAGTTCTTGCAGGAACTAATAGAGCAAGGTCTCACTCAGGCCCCCTTCTCTCATCCATTCATGAGGGATCCGCCCCTATGGCTCAAACAGTTCCTAGCTGGGATCAGATTTCCATATGAGTTGGCGGGGACAACACATCCAAACTCTATCACCACCCAACTACATTGTAAATGTATGAGGTTCAGGTACTTGGTTAATTTCTTTTGTACCATCCCCATGCAGCAGCACTGATTTCTCTGTCCCGTAGATAAAAACCATAACACCACGCGAAGTATGCTGATGGAGATGTCCTACAGGCTGGATGATGCTGGAGAGCCAGTCTGCTCTTGCCATCCTGTACAGACATTCCTTGGGGGACCCACTTGCAAACTACTGACCAAAAGTGCCATTTTCCAAAGCCCAGAGAATGATGGCAGTGTCCTGGTGTGCACTGGGGATGAAGCATCAAATTCTGCTCTGGTGAGCATATTATTTTTGTTTTGTATAAAGGTACTTTTGTGTAAAATGTTGGTAGGTAAGGGCAAGCCCATGGCTCACTTGGGAGAGTGTGGTGCTGATAACACCAAGGCCATGGGTTCGGATCCCTATATAGGGATGGCCAGTTAGCTCACTTGGGAGAGTGTGGATTATTGTCAATTAAATTAGAAAATGAATGAGAGGGCCGGCCTGTGGCTCACTCAGGAGAGTGCGGTGCTGATAACACCAAGGTCACGGGTTCGGATCCTATATAGGGATGGCCGGTTTGCTCACTGGCTGAGCGTGGTGCTGACAACACCAAGTCAAGGGTTAAGATCCCCTTACCGGTCATCTTTTGAAAAAAAAGAAAATGAATGAGAAAGCACCTCAAAGTGCCAGGTCTATATAGCCACCCTCTAGATCACACATACCACCACCACATGTATATAGTTTTATTTACATCTCTTTTTTTTTTTTTCACGTAAACTATTAGCATGGGCTTTAGAATCATTAATATCTCGCTTGAATTTGATTGCTGTTATATCATTTCTGTCATACTGACAGAATCTTGAGAAAGCTAAATAAATTTCCAATAATATTACCTCGTTATTAGACAATAACACCAATGTCTTCTTAAGGTTATTATGAAAATAAATATGTAAAGTAACTAATATTACCTGATAATTTGTGATTATTCAATAAACATTGACATTCCTTCCCCATGTGTTTCTAACGTTATTTGTTAGAATTTGTTTTTTAAAAATAGGTCTTTCCTTTATAAAAGTCAGTTTTTAAACTTTATTTTGATTTTTTTCTTTCTGTTCTCATCCAGTCTGGTTTTGGCCTTATTTTGAAGTTTCGCTTCTCAGTTTTGATGTAAACATACATGGGCTATGGAAGTTACTTTCAGACTCTCCTATTCTGTCATGTTGACCCTGTCAATAGGATTCCTTGAATATAAAAGGAATGTTGCTAGAGGATGATGAATCATAGGAAGAATAGACAGTTCAGGGCCAGCCTGTGGCTCACTTGGGAGAGTGCGGTGCTAATAACACCAAGGCCACGGGTTCAGATCCCTATATAGGGATGGCCCGTTAGCTCACTTGGGAGAGTGTGGTGCTGACAACACCAAGTCAAAGGTTAAGATCCCCTTACCGGTCATCTTTAAAAAAAAAAAAAAAATTATCTGATGATAAAGCAGATCCACCAGCTGAACTGACTGACTTCTGACCTTTTCTCTGCTTGTCTTCTTTAGCTGTGGGATGCTGGCAGTGGCTTGTTGCTGCAGGACCTGCAAGCCGATCAGCCGGTCTTGGACATCTGCCCATTTGAGGTGAATCATAACAACTACTTGGCTACCTTAACAGAGAAGATGGTCCACATCTATAAATGGGAGTGACACGGTCTTAACCTTTCAGGCATGCTGCTGGTTAACATTAAATGTTTGCTAGCACCTAGCAGTGCTGAGCAAGATTCCTACTTATTGCTTGTGGACTAGAATTTTGGGGATCATGGTTCATTTGGATTAGTATGATTCTAGGACTCCAGGTCACTAAACCACTACAGATTATGTATCTGCTGTGTACATCAAAAGAGTAAGTCCATCTACATTATCCATTTCTTGGGTTAAAAGCTTTCATAAGTCTTTGTTGGGAATCTTTATTTTCTATCTAACTTCCTGATGGACTTAAATGGTGTCCTCTCAGCAATCATTTAGGATATGAGTGTGCAGCAAGCATTTTTTGGGGATATGACACCTCACCTGAGTGCTCTTATCACTTGGGCTAATTGCCTTGGGAGTGCTACATTCTTGAAGGGACTAACCATCTTCTTGATGCTGCTTGGATGCAGAATTTTTTCTTCAGTTGAACACAAGAGGGCACTGTAGAACCTCATGTGGGGTTTGATCTATTTCTGACCTTGAAGGTTAACACCTTTTTAGTAACTTGGTCTCATCCCTACAGAAATGTGTGGCAGAGCACATCTGGTGTGGTTTGTGGCAACAACAGTTAGGTTCCAGATATACAGTGCTGGGATATTGAGAAGCCTAGCGATGGAGACAGCTGATGAGCTATAGACCTTTTGCTAGTGCTGAGTGCATTAGGTTCATCACATTGTGAGAGCTAAGGAAAGAGACCAGTTATTTGAGTGGTGGAGAAGACTCATTTTTTCTAACTAGCTTAACATCTCAGGATTGGTGTTACCTAAACCAGTGCTTTATCTGTCCTTTTTTTTTTTTTTCAGTCCATCTAAGCCAGTGCTTTAAAGACCATTCCTTTTCTGTTTTGTTAGGAAAAGGTGAATGATAAGTCAAAGCTTTCCACTTGAATCTTCCCTAATATCAGAGATCAGGAGCAAGAGACTAACAGAGCTTACAAAAGAGAAGCTGCTCAGACTGCTGTTGAGGACAGGAGAAGGGCTTGTCTCCCATTTTGAGAGAGTTCCTATCTGAATAAAGCCAGTCCCTCAGAATGACGGGCTGTTCTTGAGTGTTTATAATTCCCAGGTAAAGGCTTATGAAACTGATGTTTGATTCCAAGTTCCTCTGATTTGCGTCCCTAACCTTTTCTAAAAGTTTTTAGTGAAATGTTTATTCTCAGGAAGGTAATAGTGGTTGGAGACCTAAATGGGTGTCAGGGAGGTACCCACCAACTTTCATTCCAATCCTGGATTGTCCAACATTGGGAGCTGAAATTTCCCCAATAGAGGGCTTGGCTTATATTTATTTGCTTTGCCTTAGGCTGCTCTGTCCACAGCAGGACATGACAAGGTTTGGGCAGTGTGGTTTTCTTAAATAATTGTTAGAGAGATGTTATCATTTTTATTACAGAACACTTATGACCTGTCACCTTATGAGCTCTTTCCAGGATCTTTCTCTCCATTAAGAGGTTGTTGCAGTAGATTTTCCCAGTGTTCCAAGTTCTAGTTGTGCCTTTTAATGACCTCCTTCTATTTGAGGACATTTTTCAAAAAGCCCCTATTTCTCAGAGGAAATACTGCTTTTGATATGTCTGTGGTTAAGAGTGGCTGCTCATGCCTGGAGCTTCAGTGGCAGAATGGGATTTAAATTAAATGGCAGAATTCATCTGGCTTCAGCAGATTGCCACAGAGCGGATGCAGGTGGTCAGGCCTCTGGCTGCCTTTGTCTTTGGGGCGTAGCAGGGTTAGGATTTGACTTGCTTTGACGTACACTCAGTTGATGCTGATTGATTACCCTAAAAGTAGGAACCAGGGGATTTATTACCAGGCAAATTGAGTGAATCTCAAGTCCTGCCAATCCTTGCATTCCCACAGTAAATGTGGATGATTTTGGAAGCAAATACACATGACTATGACTGATTTCTCCAAAAAAAGAGCCCCTGTTCCCCCTGCAGAAGACTGCATCTATAGACCCAGGCTCTCTGCCCCACCACATTTCCTCACCCCTACCTCTAACGTTTTTTTCCATTTGAGGGCTTGGAGTTCAGTGAATTCAAAATATCTTGTCATTTTATATATCCTTGCATCTGCTTTGAAAATAGGCCATGGAATCTCTTGTGTTCTATGTTTATGCTTTATGTTTTAATGTTAATATGAAAATAAAGAATCTGCCATGTGTAACAGCTCCTGGTGTCTTTTGTCTCTTTGACTACTAGAGGCAGGAACATGTGTGCTTCTTCAGAGAGTGGTATAATCCCAGCCTGGTAGATTTCCCCATTTCATGCAATTCTGGTTCTGAGTTACACAAGATGATCCCCCGATCTCAAGTAAACATCTTATTTATTTATTTTTATTTTAATTTTTATTTTTTTTAAAGATGACCAGTAAGGGGATCATAACCCTTGACTTGGTGTGGTCAGCACCACGCTCAGCCTGTGAGCCAACTGGCCATCCCTACATAGGATCCAAACCCATGGCCTTGGTGTTATCAGCACTGTACTCTCCCAAGTGAGCCATGGGCTGGCCCCGTAAACATCTTATTTAAACTAATGAGGTGGTTGGGGCTTTAGCTAACAATTCCATTTTATTGTTGCTAATGGAAGCTATGTGTTTGCCTCTTAAAAACCCCCCATTCTGGTTATGTGTCTATTTACTCTCCAATCCAGGGATCTAGATCTGTAAAGCTCATTTCCCAGACTCCCTTTCTTGCTGGCTTCTTTTAGTTTTTCTGAATCCAGGAGACTGTAAATGGGGGAGGAAAAGTGAGGAGGAGAGGAGTTTTTTCCTTTTTATTTCTTTTAGTTGTTGGCAGCCCTTCTGACAGTGGCAACAACAGTGGGCAAGTGTGGGCTCCTGAGTTGCTGCTCAGCACAGTGCTGACCACTTGCCTCAGTTTATTTTATTTGAGTTCAGGAATCTCAGTTGCCATAAATCATGGTGTTCTGGGATTAGGCTGGAAGGGCTGAAAATGTTTTCCAGCTGAACAGCAAATGGAGTATACTGGATTCCAGGAAGACTGGATTCATAAATATAAGCTTATTGTCATGGAGCCTCATGCATAGAGGGAACATGACAGAGGTCCTGGGGGTAGAAATAAACCCGAAATTACTAAGAAATCTAACACCATTGTTTTTCACAGTACTCTTCTTTTTGTTTCCCCCTCAGTGATTGGCTGTAAGTAAATTCTGAAAATAGATGTGTGTGTGTCCTTGTCCTATAATCAGTTAACTTCTGTTTGTTGGTAACAATTACTGCTGTTTATTTATCCCTTTATAGTTTACAAAGCCTCTTCCTAGTATATTAAATAAATCTTAATGTTGTAGAATATGTATTGTTATTCTATTTTACAGGCGAGGAAACAGATTAAAAGTCCTAATAGAGGAAAATGAGATTTAGGTGGTATTCAGTTTTACATGTCCTGGTCTTTCCATTCTATACTTCCTGTTACTGAAGGTTAAGCATGAGTTGGAGAACCTGGGTGAAAGCTGACTTTAACTCCTTTAATGTCTCTGTCTCCAGAACAGCCTAGGCTGATTCCCCACTGATTGTTTCTCCTGTATTTAAAATTAAAACAGTCTTGGTGGGAATGTGAATTAGTATAGCTGCTTTGGAAAACAGTATGGAGATTTCTCAACAACTACCAATAGAGCTATCATAATCTAGCAATCCCACTATTGGGGTATATATCCAAAGGAATGGAAATCATCAAGTTGATGGAACGTCTGAATGCCCATGTTTATCACGGCTCTATTCATTAGCCAAGAGTTGGAGCCAACCTGAATGTCCTTTCATAGATGATTGGATAAAGAAAATGTGGTATATATACACAATGGAATACTACTCAGGCATAAAAAGAGTGAAATTCTGCCATTTGCTGCAGCATGGATGACCTTAGAGAAAATTATGTTAAGTGAAATAAACCAGGCACAGAGAGAAACACCATGTTCTTACTCATATTTGGAAGATGAAAAAGTTGATCTCATAGAAGTAGAAAGAATAGTGGTTACTAGAGACTGGTGGGAGGTATTGGGAGAGGGTGATGAGTGTTACACAAAATATTAGAAAGACAGGAAGAATGGGATCTAGGGTTCTATAGTAATACAGGGAGACTACAGTTAACAACAAAGTACTGTGTATCTGAATAGCTAGTCAAGATGATGTTGAAAGTCCCTAACACTAAGAAGTGACAAATGTTTGAGGTGATGGAAATACTGAGCACCCTGATGATCATTGCACACAGTATGAATGTACCCAGTTATCATATTGTACTCCATAAATATATATAATTATCCTGGGTTAATTAAGAAAAATAAAAAGAGAAATAGAATAGTGATTATCAGAGGCAGGGAAAGGAAGGGAAGCAGGGGCCAGAGAAGGGTTGGTAGACTGGTACAAAGTTACAGTTAGGACTTCCAGTCAAGATGGCAGAATAGATGGTCCTGAGCCTCACTGTCTCCCACAAATCAACCAATTTACAACTATAAAAAAGCAACTGACAGCCAAGCTGGGGCTGCTAAAGCTTGGGAAGAGGAAGAGAGACCTACAGAGTAGGTAAAGCCATGATGAGAGAAAAAAAAAACTTCTCTGACCACTTCAAGCCCCAGCCGCTTCCAGGCTGGAGCTGCTGAGAGCATGGAGCACAGAACAGGAGCCGGCAAAAGCCCCAGCTGTGCCTTTCGGGTGAAGTAGCTTGGAGGCGATGGGACAAGAGGGCCAGGGTGGCACCCAGGCCAGCAAGACCACTAATAGGGTTACCGTGGACCCACATAGGAGAAAGAAGCCACAACAACTGAATAAAAGGCCTGTGAGTCATTGCAAGAGACCAAAGCACGGCCCATCCCAAGGGAAGTGTTTGCAGCATGGGCAGTGGGGGAGATGGGCCCACTGGGGCACAGCAAGAACAGCTGATCTGCCCCCCAATCAGCTCAGGACCACTCAGGAGACTGGTCAGGAATATAGAATTGCATGGGGTGCAGTTGGATGAAGAGACTCAGGTCCAGACCAGAATTTCCACACAACCCGGGTGTACCGGGTCGCATAAGAGCCAGAAGTACCTATAAAGCCAACCATTAAACACTGAGCCTCACAAAAAGCCTTCCCTAGGCTTTAGGGAAACAGCAGCAAAGCAGCAATTAAGCTCAACCACACAGCTCAATTACTGGTCCCCACAGGAAGTTCCCCCATTTTAGAAGTGAACAGAGGACAACAAATTAGTTCCAGCACAGAGTTTAAGTGGTAGGAACAGCAAACAATCCAACACAGAACTGAAAGATAAAACAAAGTACCTGCAACCAGAGACAAAGTTTGATATTAACTAGCAAAGGTCTCATTTCACCAAAGAACACCTAGAACACCTAGAAGGACTAGAAGTCCCCTGGGCTACCAAGTCAGAAGGAGGTGAGGTCTGGGGGCCTCAGCAATGCCCCCGACACCCACTCACATGCAGCCAGCCCAGTGGCAATGACTGAGCTGCCACAGGAAGCGCCCCAGGCTCTCCTGAGCCGGGATGATGGGGGGCCAAGGGCCTGGGCCACGCCCCCCTGACATCTGCACCCAGCCCTGCAATGACCAAGCCACCACTGGAAGCCCCCCTGTGCCACAGGCTTCAATCCCACCCCTCCTCCCTCCTCCTTCCATCACATTTCCTTCTCCTTTCCCCTCTCCCCCTCCCTCCCAACTGCCCAACTGCTCCACAACAACATCCTAGAATGTAAAAAAATATTAATAAATTTACATTTTCGGGGCCAGCCCATAGCTCACTCGGGAGAGTGTGGCGCTGATAACACCAAGGCCCCAGGTTCGGATCCTATATAGGGATGGCCGGTTAGCTCACTGGGTGAGTGTGGTGCTGACAACACCAAGTCAAGGGTTAAGATCCCCTTACCGGTCATCTTTTAAAAAAATAATAAAATTACATTTTCTTTAAAAAACTTAAAATTAAAAAAAAAGTTACAGTTATATAGGAAGAATGAGTTCTGGTGCCCTAGGGGGACAGTAGCTGATAATACTGTATTGTGTATTTCAAGATAACCAGAAAAGAGGATCTAATACCAACATCAAGGGTTCAGATCCCCGTACCAGCCAGCTGCCAAAAAAAGAAAAGAGGATCTTGAATGATATAACCAATAAAGAAATGATAAATGTTTAGGTGGTAGATATGCTAACTATTCTGATTAGGTCATTATACAATATATGCATGTATTGAAACAACAAATTGTATCCCATAAATATGTACGATGGGAAAAACTTTTTTTAATTTTTTTTCTCAGTAACCTTTTTTTTTAAAAGATGACCAGTAAGGGGATCTTAACCCTTGACTTGGTGTTGTCAGCACCACGCTCTCCCAAGTAAGCCACGGGCCAGCCCTCAGTAACCTTTTTATTTCCACTCTGGAATGTTATAAAGCAGAAACTACGTTTAAAAGATTTTGGAATTTTTTTTTAACATGCACAAAATTAAAAGAATTCAATTAGAGATATTTTCTGAATTTAGAAACAAATCATGAGAAAGAATTAAGTTTAATTTTACTTTGAAAGCAATGTCTTTTTCTCTTTTGGTAATTAAAATGTCTCCAAATCAGCATACTGTTTATCGATCCCCAATTTTACAATATTAAATTACTAAAAGGGCTGATTCTCTGCCATTAATATAGCTAACATTGACTGAGTCTTATCCATGTACCAGACATAACTATGAGTAAGTACTATTATTATCCCCATTTCACAGGGCAGAGAAAGGTTACGTAGCCTAAGGTCACACAGCTTCTAAATGGCAGAGCCAGCACTTGAACCTTGATTGGTCTGATTCCAAAGTCACTATGTATGCTATAGATAGTACTCTGTACTTTTTTTTTTTTTTTTTTGGCACTATAATGCAGCATTCTACTCAAATATTTATTTAGGGGATCAAAAGAGTTATCTTCATCTGTTCACTCTTTGTAAAAATAACACATCTACTAATAGTCACTATTTGGGTATAACAAAAAGATGAATGACTACAATCTTTTCTTTTTTTTTTTTTTTTCTTTTTTTTAAAAGATGACCAGTAAGGGGATCTTAACCCTTGACTTGGTGTTGTCAGCACCACGCTCTCCCAGCGAGCAAGCCGGCCATCCCTATATGGGATCCGAACCCATGGCCTTGGTGTTATCAGCACTGCACTCTCCCGAGTGAGCCACAGGCCGGCCCTACAATCTTTTCAATTAACAATTAAAAAGTTATCTTTGAAAAGACACCACTAGGGGCCGGCCCGGTGACGCACTGCTACAGTGCGCCGCTTGGGAGTGCGGTGGCGCTCCCGCCGAGGGTTCGGATCCCACATACAGACCAGTTCCCGCTCACTGGCTGGGCGGGGTGCGGACGCAACACCGAGAGTTGCGATCCCATTGCCGGTCCCGGTCCGGTATGGGCGCGACACTGAGGGTTGTGATCCGTTGCCGGACATGAAAAAAGACAAAAAGGAAAAAAAAAAAAAAGAAAGAAAACACACCACTAATGGAATAGTGTGCAGGTCTTTCTTGAGACCACTGCTATTAGAAGAGTTAACTCTGGGGGCTGGCCTGTGGCTCACTCGGGAGAGTGTGGTGCTGATAACACCAAGGCCCCAGGTTCGGATCCCACATAGGGATGGCCGGTTCGCTCACTGGCTGAGCGTGGTGCTGACAACACCAAGTCAAGGGTTAAGATCCCCTTACCGGTCATCTTTAAAAAAAAAAAAAAGAGAAGAGTTAACTCAGTTCTAAATTTAAATATTTAAAAATCACTGTGTTGGGGCCGGCCTGTGGCTCACTCGGGAGAGTGTGGTGCTGATAACACCAAGGCCACAGGTTCGGATCCCATATAGGGATGGCCGGTTGCTCACTGGGTGAGCGTGGTGCTGACAACACCAAGTCAAGGGTTAAGATCCCCTTACTGGTCATCTTTAAAAAAAAAAAATTTTTTTTTTAAAAATCACTGTGTTGTAAGGATCCCTTCCATCTAGGATGGAGAGAACAGTCAACAAGAAGTGATAACAGGCTGGGTAGGGCTCTTCAAAAGGACAAGATCTGGCTAAGAATTTTCATTGCTTGAGTGCCGTAGCTTCTTTTCAGGGTTTATAATAAATGGTCTCTGGTTTGTTGTAAATCATGGTATTAGTATACACTAGTTTGAAGTTATCCCTTATGGACTGGTAGTTATTGCTTTTGATCTTTTCTTTCATGGTACTGAAATCCATTGGGTGTTTAATGATCATGGAGTAGCCATGTAAAATCAGTAAAATCAGTCACAGGAAATGAAAATAAAGCACATGGGTCTTTTCTCTGCAACTGTCTCACCAGCTGATCCAAAGCTTCTTGAAGAGGTGTCTGTTCTACTTGTTTGGCTAAAGAGCTTCTGAGAGCCTTCTCAGGAGGCAAGTCTAATCCTACCAGGGCATGACACTGGGGGTCTTTTTCTGCCTCCTCCACAGGGTCTTGATCTTGCTTCTTTTCATCCTCCTTTACTCTTCTCTGTTTTCTCCCCTTTTCTTCTCCTGGAGCCTGCTTTTCTCCTTTCTTTCGCTTTTTCCACTTTCTGGCCTTGTGCTTGTCATGATCGTCTTTGTCTTTGAAGAGACTGGAGTCATGCCCCAAACTGCCCGTAGAGAACTCGGTGACTTCCTTCCCTCTCACTTTGAGCCCCAGCTTCAAGGGCTTCTCTACATATTCCTCGTAGAGGTGTTTGTCCGACTTGTGATTTCCTGTGCTGCTTGCCCATGTCCGACCAGGCCCCGGTGCCCGCTCCCCATGCCAGGTCAGGCCGTGGGGTGCTGCTTCTGGTCTGGGCCAGGAAAGCCAAGGGCAGAAGCAGGGCACACAAGACCCCAAGCCACGAGGCAGTGGGGTGGCACGTGCCAGGCAGCGTGAGGACCCTCAGAAGAAGACATAAAATAAAAACGTTTTAAATAAATGAATGAACATATTTCCCCCTGAAAAAATAAAACAGTCATGCATGTTATTGTGATACTTTTGCACTTTTCCAAATATCTTCATTTGTCTTAGGTTCCTGGTGCTGAGACTGGAAATACCACTGTCCAATGGAAGAAAAAATCATTGATAGAAGAGTCCATGACACGTGGGCTAGAACCACCCAGATTAGTGCTCATCACGGGGGTAAACTGAAAAGAGGAAGAAGGTGGTGGAGCTGCTCTGGCTTGCTCTAGTAAGCAGGGTGCAGGGCTGGCTGAATAAGGAGCCTGCTGTTGAGATGTGATGTGAGAAGGGGTGCCATGAACCCCCACTTGCCTGCCCCTGAGGTGTTACAATAGGTTTATCTAGTTATGGACAGTAAGCAGAAGGACTCCCCTAGAGGCTGAACATGGGTCCCCAACTATCTGGATTTCAACAAAGGAAGTGTTGAACATTGAGGGGAAAATAGGAAGTTCAAGATATTTAACAGATATCTTTCCTAGGCTAGAGATTTTGTTACCTAAGCTAAGCTCTGTGTAAACTGCCAGGTTGGATGAGCTGCTGGTTAATGAAAGTTGTAAGTGGGGACTTGGCAGACCACTTATTCCTGGAATAAAAGAGAGGATATCTGCCCTGAATAAATGCCTTTGAACTCTTTCCAGTGTCCGCAGACACTACCATTTAATTTAAAAGCCACCAATGTTAAAGAGCTTCCAGAAAGATTCTGGTAAATTGGTAAATTCCCAGGCTTAAACTATGTGGTAGTGTTGAGTGATTGTGTGGCTTAGTCCTTTCTCTTAAACATGGAATGGAAAATTGGTTGTTAGATTACCCAGGAACAGATGGGAAAGAATGAGGACCTAACATGAGAAAGTGATGTTGGGTGGGAGGCGGAGGGGAGGAGAAATTGCTGCAGAATGTAATGCCAGTGAAGTTCTGACACGTGATTTGTACTCCAGTGGAAGCTCTAGAGTTGGCCGTCACCCCAGTTTGTCTCATGAAGACTGCTGAGGTAGAGAGTGATGGTACTTCACATAGCTAGGCAAACAGTATGCACCTTCTCTCAACCCAGGGGTCACTTTCTGCCTGAGTCAAGGAAAAAAAAAACATAGGTTATCAGATGCTAACATTTGTTTCTTGGATTAAGACAACCCCCCTCCCCCGACAAAGACATGAAATTTCTGCAACTTGGCAACTTCAGTCCTGGCTCTGCTACCTGCAGATTAGGATGCTGGATGAGTTATTCTTCTCTCTGGGTCTTAAATTCTCAGCCTAGATGGTCATTGAGGTTTCTGTGGCAGACAAGTTCAGGTCCCCTAGCTGGATAATTTGGGGATGCCTAGAAATATTCCATTTTTTATCCCTTATGTCTTGTCAATATTAAGTCACTGATGTCTTAGTTCAGAACAGAATTTTGGTTTTTTTCTAAGAATTAAAAAATAATCAGAAGAGCTAATTTTAGATTTACAATAATAGCTTACATTTACTGAATATGTGCCTAATGCCGTGCTATGCCTTTTATATGAGAGGAACTGTCACAGGTTCTGGAACTTGCCCAGGTGTGGTGGCCATGAAAATGAGCCTCTCAGATCTCTGACTGTGGGGAGCATAACTGACTGCTGTTCCAGCTGCTGAGCACAGAAATCCATTACTGCATTCGTGCCAAGGCCACACTTCCTGAGGGTTGCTGCCAGCCAATGACTGAGGATGGCAGGGACACTAAGTCAGGTCCATTTCTGAGAGACTCAGAACTCTTACAGGCAACTTTCATTTGAGTACTCCCATGGCCTTGGCCAAATTTTCTTAGAATTGAATTTCAGTTTAAGGTCAGTGTCAGATGTTTCCACCCAATCTTCCTTCCTTCTCTCTCTCCACTTTACACAGTATTGGGCGTACATCATGGTCAGATGGCTCTCTTAGCCGCCCATTTTTCCTACAGGTGTTGCCCACAATAAATGTCTTGCATGACTAATCCTATATTATTGTGTGCTTTCTGGCAGATCTGGACTAACACAAGTAGTGCCAGGAGTGTTACAAGAAAAAAACAAGTGGTAGGATGAGGATGATTGGGGCCCCAAAGTAATAAAGACCAGGTGGCAATGTTTAACTGTCAGAAGCCAGGAGATCACAAATACCATGATTACCAGCAAAAGGCCACCAAGGGATATTGACCAGCAGGGAGTAGTGGAGATGGTTAATAAAGTATAGCATCCCGAGGGTCAGAGTAGACATGGCCAACAAAGATGCTGGGAGGTTTTTTTTTGTTTGTTTTGTTTTTAAAGAAAAGGCTTTACTTTGCAAGGTTGGCCAGCATGGAGACTGGAGGCAAGGCTCTCATATCTGTCTCCAAAGATGCTGTTTAATGTCTATAACCCAAAAAGTCCACAAAAATGGAGAAGCAGGAGGCTAAGGGTGGTCACCCCAATAACTCATGCTCCCTTGCTCAGTTTCTAGACCTGATCCAATTTTCAGTTCCAGAATCCATTGGTGAAGCAGTGACCAGGAGCCTAGGAGGAAGGTCCCTGCAATACCGTGGCAAATATATACTACCACAATGATTCCCTCACTCCCTCCCTGTAGTGGATTGAATTATGTCCCCCCAAAACTATTGAAATTTGAGTTGTCTCCCACGTTTTATGTATTAGAAACTTAGCCCCCACTGTGACTGTTAAGAAGGTGGGAAATCCTATTATGGTAATTGAAAGGTGGAGCCTTAAAGAGGTGATTAGATTGTAGGACTGTGCAGTAGTGAGTGGATTAAAAATGGTGGTCAGGGGCATGGTTCCGAGAGCTTTAAAAGAAGAAGAGAGACTGTCTTTCTCTCTCTGCTCTCTCTCTGCTTCTACCATCTTGCAATATGAGACCCCTGGGTCACTGTCACCACCACCCGATGGACTTTGGACCTCCCAGCCTCAGAAACTGTAAGCAATTAATTTGGTTTTCTTTATAAGTCACCCAGTTCCGTGTATTCTGTTATAAGCCACCCAAATGGACTAATACACTCCCAAAGGGACTCTTGGCCATTTACTAGGGTAACTGTATACCAACAAGAGGGAAATAACCAAACATTATGAGAACTATTAGACACAGGATCTGAGCCGACATTGGTAACCAGAGACCCAATGCATCATCATAGCCCCTGATGTATGGGGGCTAGTTAATAAATGGAGTCTTTCCCAGCACAAAGAAATGATAAATGCTTGAGGTGATGGATATGTTGATTGACCTAATCTGATCATTACACATTGTATGCAGTATGGATATATAACATAGGACCCCATAAATATGTACAATTATATGTCTCACTTAAAAATATTTTAAATTTTTTTTAAATAAATAAATAGTCCTGGCTGACGTATGACTCACAGTGAGTCCACTGGATATGTGGACCCACTCAGTGATTTCCATAGCCTCCAAATATATAATTGGAAATGATCTGGAATCCCCACATTGTATTTCAGGCCTGTGGGGTAGGAACTATCATGGCAGGAAAGGCCAAATGTAAACCTTTGAAACTGCTCCCCACCCCTAGCTGAGAGAGTAAGTTAAAAATGTCTTATGGGAGAATGAGGGATGGTGGAGATTATAGCCACCATTAAAGATCTAAAGGATGCAGGTGTGGGCCTGAAACCTGATGGAGAGAAAAACATTCCCAATGGTAATGCTGCTTTCTGTGCCCTTGGTCTTTTCAGTTTGTATGGAAGAAGTGGTCTAAAGTAAGAATACATACAGTGTAGTGGATTGAATTATGTCCCGCTAAACCTCACTGAAGCTTGAATTCTGTCCCCCAAGTTTTATGTATCAAAAAGTTGGCCCCCACTGCGACTGTTAAGGGGGCAGGAATCCAATTAGGTGATTGAAAAGTGGAGCCTTGGGCCGGCCCGTGGCTCACTCGGTAGAGTGCGGTGCTAATAACACCAAGGCCCCGGGTTCGGATCCCACATAGAGATGGCCGGTTCGCTCGCTGGCTGAGCATGGTGCTGACAACAGCAAGTCAAGGGTTAAGATCCCCTTACCGGTCATCTTTTAAAAAAAAAAAAAGTGGAGCCTTGAAGAGGTGATTGTAGGACCATGCCAGAGCGAATGGATTAAAAATGGTGGTCAGGGGTGTGGTTCTGAGGACTTTAAAAGAAGAGGAGAGTCTGTCTCTGCTCTATCTGCTTCTGCCATCTTGCAATGTGAGACCATTGGGTCACTGTCGCCACCACCAGATGGAATTTGAACTTCCTAGCCTCAGAAACTGTAAGCAATAAATTTTGTTTTCTTTCTAAATTACCCAGTTCTAGGTATTTTGTTGTAAGCAACAGAAACAGCCTATTACATACAGATTCCTGGACCAGGCCCAGGGTCCTGGTCTGGGTAGGAGCATGTGGACGAACATGTAGGAGTGGCCACAATATGTAAAGGTTTTTTATTTCATGATAATGTCTACCAGAAAGCCTCCACCATGGAAGAGGCACTGAGCAACCAAGTAGGAGAAATGATTCAGTCAATTGACATTAGCCAGACTTCAGCCACTCAAGACCTGACATGCAGGGCACACAAACAGAGCTGACATAGTGGCAGAAATGGGGGCTACATATGAGCTCAATAGCATGGACACCCACTTTCCAAGGCAGATCAAGGTACTGCTGCTTCTGCCTCTGAATGTCGAACTTGTCAACAGCGAAGTCCAACACTGAGTCTCCGATATGTACTATTTCTAGAGAAGCCCAAGCAGCCACTTGGCAAATCAATTACATTGGGCTCCTTCCATCTGCAAAGACCAATAGTTCAGCCTTTTTTTTTTTTTTTTTTTTTTTTTT
>NW_007726946.1:416917-424057 GCF_000696425.1 Galeopterus variegatus | reverse complement strand
TCATTAGTTTCAATAATTTTTTTGATTTCATGTTTAATTTCTTCTTGGACCCATCGGTTGTTCAGGAGCATGTTGTTTAATTTCTATGTATTTATATATTTTCCAGAGTTTCACTTGTTATTGATTTCTAGTTTTGATCCATTGTGGTCTGAAAAGATACTTTTTTTTTTTTTTGTCCTTTTTGAGACCGGCCGCACCGCTCAGCCAGTGAGCGCACCAGCCATCCCTATATAGGATCCGAACCCATGGCGGGAGCGCTGCTGTGCTCCCAGCGCTGCACTCTCCCGAGTGCGCCACAGGCTCAGCCCAATAGTTCATCCTTATAGGGATAGACTACCTATTCTGGGTATGGGTTTGCCTTTCTTGCTGTCAGAGCCTCAGCCAGTGGAATGCCTGATAGAGGCACAGATCACTATACAGCACAGCATCTGATCCACGGAACTCACTTTACAGTGAAGGGAGTGCAGAAGTGGGCTCATGACCATGGGATCTGTTGATCATGTCGTATACTGCACCATCCAGAAACAGCTAGCTAATAGAATCCTGGTGTTGACCTTCTAAAGGCACAACTGCAGTCATTCCCAGTGACTCTGGGTGATTTTGTGCTTCCCAATCCAGCAATTATGGGCCCTACATGGTTGAAGGTCCTGGGTTACTACAAGAGGTGTACTTTGCCAGGTGACACAGCAAGGGTCCTACTGAACTACAAGTTATGGCTGTTACCAGAGCACTTTGGACTCCTTGTGCCCAGGGACCAGTAGGTGATAAGAGGAATCATCATATTGGTGGTAGTAATTAACCCTGATCAACAGGAGGAAGTAGGGCTGCTTTTACCCAAAGGAGTCAGGGGGAAATACTCAGGTGGTCCACGTGGGTGCTTGCTGGTACTCCCTTGCCCCTCTGTAACTGTGAATAGACATGTACAAAAATACCACACCTGGGTTGGCTGGTTAGCTCAGTTGGTTAGAGTGTTATCTTGTAACGCCAAGGTCAAGAGTTTGGATCCCTGTACTGGCCAGCCACAAACAAACAAACAAACAAAAACCACACCACACTGAGAAGGGTATGATGACCAAGAGAGTTCAGATACTACTACCACCCCTCCCCCACCTCCCCCAGGAATGAAGGTTTGGATCACATCACCAGGTAAGCCACCAAGACTTCTGAGGTACTAGGTGAGGGTAAAGGAAATTCAGAGTGGAAGAAGGAAAGAATGAATACCAGTTGCAGCCCTGAGATCAGCTGGAATGATGAATGTTAGTTTATTCCTCTAACCTACCCCCTTCTGAGTTTTCTCCCTCAGAAAGAGAGGCCCATGGGAACTATGGAGTAGCTGCTTACCAAACTTGTTTGGTGTAGTAAATCTGTGGGGTACAAAAGGTGGAATACAGTGATCATGAAAATATGTCTCTCAGATCTCCAATTGTGAGAGGTATAATTAATAAATGGTCCCAGCTGCTATGCTCCAAAATCCACCATTGCATTCACTCTGAGTCTCTTGCATAGCTAGTCCTATCTGGAGATTGCTTCTCAGAGAATCCAGCAGACAATGGTGGAGCAGACAAAGGGCAGGACATAGACAGTCTAGGTAGATTCTCCTAACCACAGTGCTATCCCCAAAGCAGGTGATGTGTAGGAGGTGCTCAGAAAATAACTGCTGAATAAATTCATGAATATAAAAATGACATGTTGATAAGGGGTTAATTTTCCCAGGGAAAGCTTCAGAAATGTTGAGACTTGGGCCAGCCTGTGGCTCACTTGCGAGAGTGTAGTGCTGATAGCACTAAGGCCACAGGCTCGGATCCCTACATAGGGATGGCTGGTTCACTCACTTGGGAGAATGTGGTGCTGACAACACCAAGTCAAGGGTTAAGATCCCCTTACCAGTCACCTTTTTAAAATAAATAAATTAATTAATTAAATTAAATTAAATTAAATTTTAAAAAAATATTGAGACTTGACAAGGGCGTTAAAGGGTAAGAAAAAAATTGTAGGGTAAAAGTGTTGGAACTTCATGAGTCAATCTCACTTCTCTTTGATCTTGAAGTCTTGGATATGGCAAAGGTCAGGAAGTTGCCTGAGGAAAGGGAGAACACCAAGGCAGTCATGCACTAGAGCAATAGTTGCTGAAGAGTGGCAGGGACCAGTGCTGGGTTAGTTGTTAGGAAAGCATACTCCTGGATACCATAATCATAAATTTTTGAAAATTGCTCCAGGTGATTCAGCTGCACAGTCGAGTTTGGAAAAATATTTCTGTACTTTGAAAGCTACCACAGTCTTCAAATGGGAAAGATGATAAAAAGTGAGGGGGGGTGGAAGTGCTCTGTCCCATTACTTTTCGCTTTGACCAAACAGTGGGAGAGAGAGCGCTACTAGAGGGCTTCAGAGAAGTATGAAACTTTCAGCCACTCCAGAATGGTAGCAGAGAGGTGACCAATTCAATAGGTCTTCCCTGATTGCCCTTTGTGTGCCCAGCACCATGCCAACCACTATAGGATAGCTGTGAGTAGGTGAAGTCCCTACCGTGGCTACCTCTTCTGTGGAGATTACGTTACACCTTTCCTGAAAAACCTCCAAGGGCTTCCCATTGCATTTAGATTTTTTTTTTTTTAAAAGATGACCGGTAAGGGGATCTCAACCCTTGGCTTGGTGTTGTCAGCACCACACTCAGCCAGTGAGCAAACCGGCCATCCCTATATGGGATCCGAACCTGTGGCCTTGGTGTTATCAGCACCGCACTCTACCGAGTGAGCCACGGGCCGGCCCCCATTGCATTTAGATTTAAGTAGACTTAAATGTAATGCAATTGTTTTCTATTTATCCCATATGCTCTTTGTTACTTTATTCCTGCCCTTTTTGCCTTCTTCTGAATTAATCAAATGCTTTTCATTCCAGTGTTTTTTTTCTCTTCTATTAGCTTTACACTTACACATTCAAGCATTACTATTTCAGTGTTTATACTAGACTCTCATGCCTAGAGATTACAGTATGCATCCTTGATTATATTTGCTGGGAGTCATAAATTTTACTTTTACACATGTTATACAAGGGTACTTCAGAAAGTTAGTGGAGGGCAGGCCCGGTGGCTCACTGGGGAGAGTGCAGCGCTGGTAGCGCCGCGGCCACGGGTTCGGATCCTATAATAGGGATGGCCCGTGCGCTCACTGGCTGAGTGTGGTGAAGACCACACTGTACAAAGGGTTGCGATCCCCTTACTGGTCAAAAAAAAAAAGTTCGTGGAAAAATACAATTGAAAGATAACATGAGGGCTGGCCAGTTAGCTCAGCTGGCTAGAGCATGGTGTTATTACACCAAGATCAAGGGTTCAGATCCCCATACCAGCCAGCCACTAATTAAGAAAAACAAAAGATAATACAAAAATTTCCACAATCTTTTTTTTTTTTTTTTTTTTTTTTGCAGCTGGCCAGTACAGGGATAGAACCCTGGGCCTTGGTGTTATTGGCACCACACTCTAACCAACTGAACCAATCATCCATCCCATTTCCATGAACTTTCTGAAGTACCCTTGTAAATTCCTCATTATTGTTGTTTAAAACAATATTATTAATTGTTCCCAGTTTACCCTTTCGGTGCTCTTATTCCTTCCTGCAGTCCTAGGTGTCCAGCTGGGATTGTTTTCCTTCAGCGGAGAATAATGCAGATCTGCTACCAACGAACTATTTCAGCTTTTGTTTGTCTGAAAATGTCTTTATTTCACCTTTTTAAAAAATAGACCCAATTGGGGCCGGCCCGTGGCTCACTCGGTAGAGTGCGGTGCTGATAACACCAAGGCCCCGGGTTCGGATCCCACATAGGGATGGCCGGTTTGCTCACTGGCTGAGCGTGGTGCTGACAACACCAAGTCAAGGGTTAAGATCCCCTTACCGGTCATCTTTTAAAAAAAAAAAAAAAAAAAATAGACCCAATTGTATATTTAAAAAATTTTTAAGATAAAATTTACATAACATAAAAGTCACAATTTTAACCATTTTTAGGTGTACAGTTCAATGGTTTTATTATATTCACAATGTTGTGCCACTATAATACTGTCTGATTCCAGAATATTTCCATCACCCCAAAAAGAAACCCCATACTTTCCAATTCCCGCCTCCCTATCTCCCCCCCCCACCCCATCTCCTGGCAATGACTAATCTATTTGCAGTCTCTAAGGACTTGCATTATCTGAATGGTTCATGTAAGTTTTCAATTGTCTTGGGTATGTACCTAGGATTGGAATTCTATGTTCAACTGTTTAAGGAGCTGCCAAAATGTTTTCCACTGTGGCTGAATCATTTTACATTCCCACTAGCAATACGGGAGGATTCTGGTTTCTCTTCATCCTTGCAAACACATTATTGTTCATTTTTTGTTCTATGATTATTATTATTATTGCCATCCTTGTGGGTATGAAATGGTATCTTATCGTGGATTTTTTTGCTGTTTGTTTTTTTTCATTTTTGGCAATTGGCTAATACAGGAATCCAAACCCTTGACTTTGTGTTATTAGCACCATCTCTAACAAAGTGAGCTAACTGTCCAGTCCTTGTGTTTTTTATTTAAGTATAGGTTACAACCTATTATTATTGTGCATTTTCTTTGTTTTATTTTGTTTTGGTGGCTGGCAGAATTACTATGGTTTTGATTTACATCTCCCTAATGACTAATGATGCTGAGCATGTTTTCACATGCTTATTGCCCTTTACATATCTTGTTTGGAAAAATGCCTATTTAAATCTTTGCCCAATTTAAAATTGGGTTGTCGGGCCGGCCCGTGGCTCACTCGGGAGAGTGTGGTGCTGATAACACCAAGGCCACAGGTTCGGATCCCATATAGGGATGGCCGGTTGCTCACTGGGTGAGCATGGTGCTGACAACACCAAGTCAAGGGTTAAGATCTCCTTACCGGTCACCTTTAAAAAAATAAAAATAAATAAAATAAAATTGGGTTGTCTTCTTGTTATTGAGTTGTAAGTGTTTTTATATATTCTGGATACTGTAATCATGTGACCAACTCAAACTGGATCTACTGTTAAACCATGAATTAAGCTCTGTTACAGATGAAGCCAACCCAAAATTTTGCAAGTCATGTAGCCCAGGCATGCACAACAGAAGAAGTTTTGACCTCTAAATAATACCCAGAACCAACGTTTCTCCCCACAGAACCAACGAGGACAGGACCTGATAAGAATCTGAAAGGTCTGAAGGCTCTTTCAGAAGTAAGGGGCCCGTTGTCCAGACAGTTCCAGTGCTAAAGCTCAGCAGTCAAAACCTGCCCTGCCAGCGCTTACATATACCAACCTGTTCCCCTAATCCATAAAAGCTTAATTCAACCCCAGATATCGGGGAGACAGATTTGAGCTAGCTCCTATCTTTTTGCTTGGCCAGTCATGCAATAATAAAGCCTTTTTCCTTTCACAAAAGCTGATGCCACAGTCTGGCTTCCTGTGCTCATCAAGTACCAAAGATATTGTTCAGTAACAGTAGTAGATCCTTGTCAGATATATGATTTGCAAATATTTTCTACCTTTCTGTGGGTTTTCTTTTTACTTTCTTGGTAGTGTCCTGTGATGCCCAAAAGTTTTAAATTTTTTTTTTTTTTTTTTGTCTTTTGTCTTTTTCCGTGTCCGGCAACGGATCGCAACCCTCAGTGTTGCCCCCGTACCGGACCGGGGACCGGCAATGGGACCGCAACCCTCGGTGTTGCTCCCGCGCCTCGCTCAGCCAGCGAGCGGGAACCGGTCTGCATGTGGGATCCAAACCCTCGGGCGGGAGCGCCGCCGTGCTTCCCAAGCGGCGCACCATCCAGTGCGCCACCGGGCCGGCCCCCCAAAAGTTTTAAATTTTGATGCAGCCCCGGGCCGGCCCGGTGGCGCACTGGATAGGTGCGCCGCTTGGGAAGCGCGGCGGCGCTCCCGCCCGAGGGTTCGGATCCCACATACGGGCCGGTTCCCGCTCACTGGCTGAGCGAGGTGTGGGAGCAACACCGAGGGTTGCGGTCCCATTGCCGGTCCCCGGTCCGGTACGGGGGCAACACTGAGGGTTGCGATCCGTTGCCGGACACGGAAAAAGACAAAAAAAAAAAAAAAAAAAATTTTTGATGCAGCCCAACTGTCCATGTTTTCTCTTGTTGCTTGTGCTTTTGGTGTCATATTTAGTTTATCTTCATTTTTGAAGTACCTTTCCCCTGGGTGTAGAAGTTTAGGTTGACAGTGTCTGTAAGGAAAAGACAAACCGTCTTTCCTCTGCTCACACAGCACAATCATCAACACGGAAGACAGACTTCTGTAACCAAATGTGCGGGGATCACTCCCAACCATAAAGCAAGCAAGCATTTCTCCAATGGACCTCTGGGTATCCTCTAATTTGATTCAACTCTGACACTACCTGGAGACAGTGTCAGACCCCACAAGTTAAGGAGCTCAGTTTCCAAGACTGCCCCTCCACTTCAGATGCCAGTCGCAAGCCCAGGCCTCTAGAACTTCTGATCAATCAGCTGTATATAAACTGGGGTTCCCACAATTCCCTCCTTGGGTTCAAATAGTTTGCTAGAACAGCTCACAGAACTCAGGAAAACACATACTTACATTTACCAGCTTACTATTGTATTAATCCATTTTCTATTGCTTATAATAGAATGCCTGAAACTGGATAATTTATAAAGAAAATTTATTTTTTACAGTTTCAGAGGCTGGGAAGTCCAAAATCCAGGGAACACATCTGATGACAGCCTTCTTCTGGGTGGTGACTCTCTACAGTAACTCAGGGTATCACATCCTGAGAGAAAACGGCATGAGCAAGAGTGAGCTAACCTTCTCACTTGCCATCCTTACAGAGCCATCAGAACCATGCCCAGTACTCCATGAATGGATCAATCCATTCATAGGGGCACAGTCCACGAGATCCAATCACCTCTCAAAGGCCCCACCTTTCAAATATCACAATCAGATTTCCCACCCTCTTAACACTGTTAACAATGGGGATCAAGTTTGCAACACATGAACTTGTGGGGGACACATTTGACCCATAGCATCACTATATAGTATATGCTTTTATGTTTTGGTCTTTTAGTTTCTCTGAAGCACCAGGTTCTGTCTTGCTTTAGGTCTCCACACCTGTCTTCCCTTTGCCTGGAATGCGCTG
>NW_007726946.1:403356-415942 GCF_000696425.1 Galeopterus variegatus | reverse complement strand
TTTTTTAAAAAGATGACCGGTAAGGGGATCTTAACCCTTGACTTGGTGTTGTCAGCACCACGCTCACCCAGTGAGCGAACCAGCCATCCCTATATGGGATCCGAACCCATGGCCTTGGTGTTATCAACACCGCACTCTACCGAGTGAGCCACGGGCCGGCCCATAAAGGATATTTTAACGGATAGAAAGAAACAGCCAGATGAAGAGATACATAGGGCAAGGTCTGGAAGGGTCTCAAGAGCAGGAGTTTCTGCTCCTGTGGAGTAGGGGTGTGCCTTGGGGTGTGCCACCCTCCCCGCACATGGATGAGTTCAGCTGTCCAAAAGTTCCCTGATGGGCCGGCCCGGTGGCGCACTGCTACAGTGCGCTGCTTGGGAGCGCGGTGGCGCTCCTGCCGAGGGTTCGGATCCCACATACAGACCGGTTCCCGCTCACTGGCTGAGCGAGGGGCGGGCGCAGCACCGAGGGTTGCAATCCCGTTGCCGGTCCCGGTCCGGTACGGGCGCGACACTCAGGGTTGCGATCCGTTGCCGGACACGAAAAAAGACAAAACGGAAAAAAAAAAAAAAAGTTCCCTGAACCCTGTGCTCTTGGATTGTTGTTGTTTTTTTTTGTTGTTGTTGTTGTTGTTGTTTTTGGCAGCTGACTGGGGGAATCCAAACCCTTGACCTTGGTGTTATAACACCATCCTCTAACCAACTGAGCTAACCAGCCAGCCCCCACTCTTGGATTTTTATGGAAGCTTCATTAAGTAGCCATTATTATTATTATTTTTTTTGTCCTTTTTTGAGACCGGCCGCACCGCGCTCAGCCAGTGAGCACTGTGAGCACACCGGTCATCCTTATATAGGATCCGAACCCGTGGCAGGAGTGCTATTGTGCTCCCAGCGCCGCACTCTCCCGAGTGCGCCACGGGCTCGGCCCAAGTAGCTATTATTGAAGCATGGACAACCGTGTAGAAATATGATTGGACAAAAATGTGTGATTTAACACTAACAGACTGAGTGGGGAAAACCAGGAAGGCCTATTTGTTCAGGTTCTTCTTGGCCTCTCTGTGCAGCATTCCTTCCTCCCAGGTTTAGGGTGGGACCAGAAGGCTGGTCAGAGAATTTCTTTATGGCCAGCTCTGAGATAGAAAGGCAGGGGAAGGTTAGAACAAGCCAGAAACCTTAGACAAAAATGAACATATACATATTATAATATCACTAAGTACTTTATTTAAGGGAAAATAATGTCAATCCACTATTTTTCTGGCTTCCAGAGTTTCTGCTGAAGAGTCAGATATTAGTGTTGTCACAAAATAACAACAAATTTAAAGATCTCAATTGGCTTTATTGCAATTCTAGAATTGGGCAACACAACAATCCATAAAATAGAATAAGTGCTCCAATGAACTGAGTAGAGTAAGTTGGTTTTATAGACAGAAAAAGCTGAAGACACAAAGACCACAAAGTAGATTGGTTATTTCAAAGTTACTTAGCTTTTAAGGTGGAGACAGATAGACAGAACAATAGAAAAACAGTGGTGCTGTACCAACCAGCAGACAAAAAGGAAAAAGAAAAATAGTGGTGCTGAGAACACCAAGATCAAGGGTTCAGATCCTTTTACTGTCCAGCTGCCAAAAATGATAATAGTAATAATAATAATGAGAAGGCCGGCCCGTGGCTCACTCGGGAGAGTGCGGTGCTGATAACACCAAGGCCACGGGTTCGGATCCCTTATAGGGATGGCCGGTTTGCTCACTGGCTGAGCGTGGTGCTGACAACACCAAGCCAAGGGTTGAGATCCCCTTACCGGTCATCTTTAAAAAAATAAATAAATAAATAATAATAATAATAATAATAATGAGAGAAAAATAACTAAAATAACTGACTAGTTAACATCAGGTTACTTTAAGCTATCTCTTTTTTTTTTTTTTTCCTTCTTTTTTTTTTTTTTTTTTTTTGTGACCGGCAACGGATCGCAACCCTCAGTGTCGCGCCCGTACCAGACCGGGACCGGCAATGGGATCGCAACCCTTAGTGTTGCCCCCGCGCCTCGCTCAGCCAGTGAGCGGGAACCGGTCTGTATGTGGGATCTGAACCTTCGGCAGGAGCGCTGCCGCGCTTCCCAAGTGGCGCACTGTAGCAGTGCGCCACCGGGCTGGCCCTAAGCTATCTCTTTTGTGTAAATATTAAAGCAGAGAGAACTTTCTTATCATACCTATTGAAGATTTATTTTTTTACTTATTTATTTGGTGGTACAGATCTATTAAAGATTTAAACTGGCCTATTTGAGGAAATTAGCTGTTATCATTCTCTCCTGAATCTGGGAAGGTCAGATAACTACTTTGTTTGTTTGTTTATTGGGTACAGGAATCAGAACTTGGTGCTATCAGCAACTGAGTTAAACTGCCAGCCCCTGGGCCAGCCCGGTGACGCACTGGATAAGTGCGCCGCCTGGGAAGTGTGGCGGCGCTCCCGCCCGAGGGTTCAGATCCCACATACAGACCGGTTCCCGCTCACTGGCTGAGCGAGGCGCGGGAGCAACACCGAGGGTTGCAATCCCGTTGCCGGTCCCCGGTCCGGTACGGGGGCAACACTGAGGGTTGCGATCCATTGCCGGACACGGAAAAAGACAAAAAAAAAAAAAAACTGCCAGCCCCTACTTAGTTTTATTTTGATGACTGGAAATTCAGCAGGAGTGACTCCATTTTGGTCTGTTGAGGCCTACTGCAGGAGCTTAGTTCAAAGGCCTCCTATAATTTTATTTAATAATATTATTGCTCCTTTGAAGATAATGTGCCTTTTTTCTCTGTCTCCTTTTAAGATTTTCTCTTCATCTTTGATTTTCAGCAGTCTGACTATGATGTGCCAAGATGTGGTATTTATTCTGCTTGCGGTTCACAGAACTTAAATCTATAGATTGATATCTTTCATCAGTTTTGGAAAAGTCATAGCGGTATCTCTTCAAATATTGAGTACACCCATTTTATTTCTCCTCTCCTTTTGGGACTCTAATTACACTTTGTGCCCTATGTATCTCTGACACACTGTTCTTTTATTGTTTTTTCTTCAATTCTTTTTTCTTTTTGTGCTTCCTTTTGGATATTTTCTATTGACCTGTGTCCAGTTCAGTAATTCTGTCTTCTGTCATGCCCAGTCTGCTGTTAAAATCACCTAATGAATTTTAATTCAGTTCTAGAGTGTTCATTTGATTATTTTTTTATGAAATCTAATTTTCTCTTGAAATTCTCTATTTTTCATATATTTTCTCTTTTATTTTATTTAACATATTAATCATAGTAATTTTAAAGTTCGCATCTTATAAGTCCAATATATGGATCATGTGAGGCTTTTTTGTTGTCTTTGTTTGTTTGTTTTAGTTAGTTCATTTTTATTTTTTTTTTAGCATTCCTTATAATGTTTGATTCGATGTCAGATCATGTGGATACAAAATTGTAGAGGCCCTGGATGATCTTTCTCTAAAGAAAGATCTTGTAGACAGACTACTGGTGGATCACTTTGACCCCCACTTGGACCCCACTGGGACATGTTTTAGGCTTTATTAAGATTGTTCTATTGTAGTTTTGCCCTTTCTTCTAGGCCAAGGTCCTTATTCTAGGGTGTTGTCTTTTTTCCTGGGGTGTGGCTTTTACTCCTGTGTTATAGCCCTTTTGAGAATTCAGCTAAGTTCCCAGAGTGTTTACCAAGGCTTTTATACCTCAGCAGTGTTTAAACTTTAACTCTGTTTTCTTGTGGAGCTGCTGAAATCTCCATTCAGTTTATTATTCTCTTAACTATTGCTTTCTTCTAGATTTGTTGGAGTCTCACCCTGTGCATGCACAGTTTAGGAGTCGGCCAGTGACTTAAGAGAAATTTGTTCACAGATTTTTGGCTTTCCCTGTGGTTTCCTTTTCTCTGGTGTTTTGACCCTTAAGTCCCAGTCACTCTGAATGCTCTGAATTCCTACTTGTGTATATTTTGTCCAGTAAGATTGCTACTTTCTGCATCGGTTCTCTTCCTCTGAGCCACAATTTGAACAGTACACAGAAAGAAATCTGGGCTGGAGCTCATCTGTGTACTTCCCTTTTCTTAAAGATTGTAGCCCCTCATTTCCTGACTACATTGGTTACTTTCTTATTACTTCCAAAGACATTTTATATATTTTATCTAGTTTTTGTGGTTTTATTTCAGTGGAAATAAACTCATAGTCATGGTTGGAATCAGAAGCCTCCTTAATTACATAATATATACGGTCTATAAGGGCCTATATGATCTGACCCCTACTACGCTTCTCTTCCCTCATTTCAATTCAGCCATACCGGCCTTTATTTTGAATGCTTATTCCCACTCCTCAGGGTATTGAACTAGTTGTTAACTTCTGCTTTTGGAAAACTTTAAACCTATTTCCTTACATGGTTGCCATCTGTATTAGTCTGTTTCCATTGCTTATAACAAAATACCTGGGTGATTGGGTGACTTACAAAGAAAACAAAATTTATTGCTTACAGTTTCTGAGGCTGGGAAGTCCAAAGTCCATCTGGTGGTGGTGACAGTGACCCAGGGGTCTCACATTGCAAGATGGTGGAAGCAGAGAGAGAGCAAGAGAGACAGACTTTCCTCTTCTTTTAAGACTCTCAGAGCCACGCCCATGACCACCATTTTTAATCCATTCACTACTGCATGGTCCTATAATCTAACCACCTCTTCAAGGCTCCACCTTTCAATTTCCATTATAGGATTTCCCACCCTCTGAACAGTCACAGTGGGGGATAAGTTTCTAATACATAAAACTTGGGGGACACAATACAAGCTTCAGTGAGTTTTGGGGGGACATAACTCAATCCACTACACCATCTTTATGCAGATCAGTTCTTAGCTCAGTTATCACTCAAAGAGTCTTTTCCTAAGTGCCATTATATAAAAGCTCCTCCCTTCCCTAGTCACACCATATATATTTTCTTCATGGCAATTATACTATCTGAAATCATCTTGCTCTTTGTTTACTGTCTTATTGTTTATCTCTCATATAAGCCAGTTCTGGAGCAAAGCCTGGCACATTAAAAAATACTCAACAGGGCTGGCTGGTTAGCTCACATGGTTAGAATCTAGTGTTGGTAACACCAAGGTCAAGGGTTTGGATCCCTGCACCAGCCAGCTGCCCCCCTCCCTCAAATGTTCAAGAGATGCTTATTGAATAAATGAATTATGGAAGTGAGGATCAAGAAACATATACATGTTGAAATAGACGTCTTCGGACATGAATCTTTATTTATACCTAGTTAGCTTTAACAAGGTGTCATAAAAATGAAGCCTCTGCTTGTACCAAGTCATTACCTCTACTGAGCCAGCAGAACATCCATGTGTTCTTTGATAAGCAGTCCTGCCTTGAAGTGCCCTATAGGTGTATATGGTGGACCTATAATGTATATATAATGTTTACAGTACATATAGTATAGTGTATATTTAGTATATATAGTATATGTAGAATATATAGTGTATATAGTGTGTATATGGTGTATATAGTGTGTATAGTGTATATATAGTATATATATAGTGTACATAGAATGTATGCAGTGTGTATATAGCATGTATACGGTATATATAGTGCATATAATGCATATACAGTGTATATAGGGTAAAATGAATTTCCTAGTTTCTGATAGAGATAGTATATTTTATATTGAAAAGTGAATGGGGCCAGATCTGAGTTAGATCAACCATCTTTCCACTGGTTTGGGGGGTTGTGCCTTCTGTAAAGTGTAGGCTTGCCTGACACAGCCTGAGCTGGCAAGGTTCCCAGATTTCTCTTGGTTTCTTGCTTCTTGGTCACTGTGATTTCAAGATAGGCACATGTACTCCTCCCTATCTCTAGAGGCAATCTGTGGTTGGGTATAGGGTTTCCTCAGGGTAGGCTGAAAGATAGGCAGTTGCTGGCGTCTGTGTGCATATTGCTAATTTCTAGCTTTAAACTGGTTTAAAATAATCTCCCACTTGTCTGAGCACATGCAGACCCAACATTGAAATTAATGGCCCCTCAGGGACTTCTGATGATGTGTTTAGCCTGTCTGACTAAGACGTATCTTTGCCATGTGTCTGCTCATGAACATGTACATTTATCTGCAGTGCCTACCAGCTGCCAAAAATAAATAAATAAATAAATAAGGGCTGGCCTATTAGTTCAATTATTAGAGTGTGGTATTAGAAAACCTAGGTTGGGCCGGTCCGGTGGCGCACTGCTACAGTGCGCCGCCGGCGCTCCCGCCAAGGGTTCGGATCCCACATACAGACCGGTTCCCGCTCACTGGCTGAGCGAGGTGCGGGTGCAGCACCGAGGGTTGCGATCCCGTTGCCAGTCCCGGTCCAGTCCGGGCATGACACTGAGGGTTGCGATCCGTTGCCGGACACGAAAAAAGACAAAAAAAAAAGAACACCTAGGTCAAGGGTTCAGATCCTTGTACTGGCCAACTGCCAAAAAACCCCAAATCTGGACTGCCTTAGTCAATGCTCAAGATTGGCAACAGCCTCAGGATCATTTTTAAACATGATGAGCAGTAGGGATTACATGTCCCAAGCTTCCTCATTCCCCAACATGCTGCATTGGCAGACTGGGATAAAAGTACACCAGGGTGGTGGGAAGACCCAGGGATTTTGGTTGAGATTGTCTACAGGCTAGCAAAGTTCATCCTGGGCAGCTCACTCAATCTCTTTGAAGAACATCTCTGCACCATTCCTCAGTTTAATTAGAACCTTACCCAGGCCTGATGCATGGTTCAAATGACACAGTGGATATGAAAAAGCTTTAAGACATCATCTCTCCTAAGGGGAAGGAGGGGACACTGGTGTGGTGTGCATAAGGTGCTGCTAAAGATGCTGCATACAGGTCAGAAAAATTGTCACTGGGGCCGGCCCGGTGGCGCACTGCTATAGTGCGCTGCTTGGGAAGTGCGGCGGCGCTCCCGGCCGAGGGTTCGGATCCCACATACAGACCGGTTCCCGCTCACTGGCTGAGCGAGGTGTGGGAGCAACACCGAGGGCTGTGATTCCGTTGCCGGTCCCGGTCCGGTACAGGGACGACACTGAGGGTTGCGATCCGTTGCCGGACATGGAAAAAGACAAAAAGGAAAAAAAAAAAAGAAAAGAAAAATTGTCACTGACACACAGATTTAATCTAAGTCCTCAAAGATGTGTTTTGATTTTTTTTTTTTTCCCATCCTTTAAACATGAGTCTAAGTTTTGGCTTAGAATCAGGACTCACACGCAAAGGGTTTCGGTTTATTATTAATAATGACTGTAACTTTTTTTTTTTTTAAAGATGACCGGTAAGGGGATCTCAACCCTTGGCTTGGTGTTGTCAGCACCACGCTCAGCCAGTGAGCAAACCGGCCATCCCTATATAGGATCCGAACCCGGGGCCTTGGTGTTATCAGCACCACACTCTACCGAGTGAGCCACGGCCGGCCTTTTTTTTTTTAAATTTATTTTTAATTTTTTTTTTTCCTTTTTATCTTTTTTCGTGACGGGTAACGGCTCGGTGTCGCGCCCGTACTGCGACCGGCAACGGGATTGCAACCCTCAGTGTCGTGTCTGCACCGCGCTCAACCAGTGAGCGGACAGGTCTCCATATGGGATCCGAACCCTTGGCGGGAGCGCCGCCGCACTCTACCGAGTGCGCCACCGGCCAGCCCTTTAATTTATTTTTTAAGATGACCGGATCTTAACCCTTGACTTGGTGTTGTCAGCACCAGCCTCTCCCAAGTGAGCCAACCGGCCATCCCTATATAGGGATCCAAACCCGTGGCCTTGGTGTTATCTGAACTGTATTCTCCCAAGTGAGCCACGGGCCCACAGGTATTTTCTTTATTATCATTTCTAATCTTCGCAATTATACTCTACATTTGAGCTCTTGCCTAGTCTGCCCAGGAGCAAGGATTATGACCCAGGTCTTTTCTGACCTGTGCTCTGAACCCATATTCAATGCTGCCTTACTCTCTAGGTAAGAAAGACTTTTGAGGAAGGTGGAAAGGAAGGAGGGAGAGATGTAAGAAAAGGCTCTTAGATTCCGGAATACACCTAGTCGTGTAAAGTCACCTCTACACACATAAAGTTTTTTTCTCCAAGTCACTGAACTGCCAGAATGGTCTACCAGCCATCTTGGTTGTGGCAACCCCAATTCCTCTGATTTTTTCTGTGACGGCAACCAAGGGAATTAGACAAAGCTGCCCTACCTAGGCTTTTTGAGGAGTCCCAGCAACCCTCCCGGTAAGGAGCGCCGCATTCCCGCTCGCCAGCTCCAGGGCGTGAGCCATTTCAAGCTCGGCCATCCCCCTGGCCCTGCTCACAGCTCGCGGGTCGCCGCCGGCTGGGGAGGGGCTCCGCGGGGCCACGCCGGCACACGCCCGAGGCTCCGCCCCCTCCTTTAAATACGCGACGTCGGCGGGTGCGTCGTGCTCGCCGCGGACTCAAGATGGCGGCGTGTGGACATGTACGGAGGATGTTCCGCTTGTCGGCGGCGCTGCAGCTGCTGCTGCTCGCCGCGACCGGGGCCCAGAAACTCCCGGTGCAGGGCGGCCACAGTCAGGTCAAAGGCGCGGGAGCCAACTATGTGTCCTTGGTAGGGCAGGCTGGAGGCGGCAACCCGGCGGGTCAGCAGCTGCCCCAGCTGCCTCAGTCATCGCAGCTCCAGCCGCAGCAGCAGCAGCAGCCGCCGCAGCCGCCTTTCTCACCACACTTTTTTCAACATAGTACTAAAATTTCCAACCAGTGCATTAAGACAAGGAAAAAAAAGGCACACAGATTGGAAAGAAAAGAATAAAACATTTTCTGCTGACAGATGACATGACTGTCCACACAGAAAGTCTCAAGAAATCAACAACAAAAAAAATCCCCATCTAAAACAATTGAGAATGCATAATATAAGCTCAACACACAAAAACTAATTGCATTTCTAACTATGAACACATGGGCACACCTGGAGCAACAACCTGGCGGTGCTCGAGTGCCTGCAGGACGTGAGGGAGGTGAGGAGGCGGGACAGGGCTGGGAGGGCCAGGCCTGGTGCGGGCCCGAGGGTGTCGCCGGGCTTGGAAGCCGCTGACGCTGGTCTGCTGCCCTCTCTTCCTCCGTGGTGCGCTGGCTCCTTTCCTCCCTGCCCCTCTCTCTGCGGTCGGGGAAGAGGACCCCACCCCCACCCCTTCCTTCCCCGGCCCTTGTTTCTCTTCCTGTTACGGGGGTCTGAGACGAAAACCTCAGCTCCTGGCTGCAATCTGGGAAGGCCCAGAGCATGTTCCTGTGTTTGCCCTGTCTTTTGTGTGATGCTCAGTGCAGAGTGGCTCCTCGTCGAAGACCGGTTTAGGATTTTGCTGTCAGTTTCGACTCGAATAATTTGTAGCAATCCATTTAAACGTGAAAAATGGTTGGCGTACTTAAGCTGTTAAAGAATGATCTGCTGTTTATTAGCACTAGATAATGTTTGGTTAGGTAACTAGGTTTCTGTTCTGATGTGTATTGTAGACAACAGTGAATTACCGTCTTTACCCTATTCTTTTGTAATTCGCAAATTACTGTTATTTATTTACCTGGTGTTGAAGCTGATGTATACTCTTTTTTCCCCCCTCGCTTCCTTTGGTCACTTTGTAGTGAACTTAATGTTTAAGCTATTTACTCTAAGTGATTTGGAGCCCAAAAGCTTGAAAAGTTGGGACAACAGTTGAAGCTGCAGTTCATATACAAGTGTTTGTGATTGGGTTGTGAGGTCTTGCTCTTTTCAGAGTTGAAAATGATTTTATTTTATTTATTATTATTATTATTATTTTTTTTTTTTAAAAAGATGACCGGTAAGGGGATCTTAACCCTTGACTTGGTGTTGTCAGCACCACGCTCTCCCAAGTGAGCCAACCAGCTATCCCTATATAGGGATCCAAACCCTTGGCCTTGGTGCCATCAGCGTCACACTCTCCCAAGTGAGCCACGGGCCAGCCCTTGGAAATGATTTTAACAGTACCTCTTATTGAAATCTAGATTTGATGTTGCTTGATGTGATTCAGTTAAGTGACATTGATAATTTCTTCTCTAAATTTAATACTGTAGACATAAACACATATTTGACAATTCTCAAAGTTAGGGAGCATATCTGCTAGGAATACTTTTCAAAGGTGTGGTATATAGAGGTTAGCCCCGAAGGTTGACAAGTAGAATGAAGCTGCTGCTCTGTACCGTTTCATTTGGGAAATTGTTTTTATCAGAATTGTCTAAGGCGTTCAAGGCCATGGGAAGACCTCTGGTTTGTAGAAATATGCTACTCTTGAAGTTTTCCTCCATCCCACTGAGATAGTTGCTCCAATATTCTATACAAAAGTAATTTCCAGGGCCGGCCTGGTGGTGCACTGGAGAGTGCGCTGCTTGGGAGCGCGGTGGCGCTCGCGCCGAGGGTTCGGATCCCATGTGGAGACCGGTTCCAGCTCACTGGCTGAGCACGGTGCGGGCGCAACACCGAGGGTTGCGATCCCGTTACCAGTCAGTAAAAAAGACAAAAAGGAAAAAAAAAAAAGTAATTTCCATCCTGTAACACCAAGGTCAAGGGTTCGGTTCCCTGTACTGGCCAGCCACCAAAAAAGGAAAGAAAAGTAAATCAGAAGGGGAAAAGACATGTATAATTAGGAAACAGAAAGAAAGGGAGTTTTCAGAGCCATTAGAAATGTGGGTCCTGGGCCAGCCCGTGGCTCACTCGGGAGAGTGTGGTGCTGATAACACCAAGGCCACGGGTTCGGATCCCATATAGGGATGGCCGGTTAGCTCACTTGGGAGAACGTGGTGCTGACAACACCAAGTCAAGGGTTAAGATCCCCTTACCGGTCATTTTCTGGGGAAAAAAAAAAAAAAAAGAAATGTGTGTCCTTACATGACTTCTATAGCTTGAAGACTAGAAGGATGAGCCCTTGTTAGTCTTCATTCTTCAGCTGCTGTCTAGTAGATATAGCTAAGATTCTTAGCTCTGTTAGACTTTTTGGAATCTTCTATTTCGTCTTTAAGCATACAGAATAGGTGTTGTTTCCTCAAACTAGGATCCTAATACTATATTGGTGACCAAACACATTGTTAGTATTTTGTGGTAGAAACAGGACATTATTAGGGAAAGTGGCAAAAAATGGCTCATTCAGGGAGTGCATGTCTCTTTCTTTGTGTGCACTATGGACATTTGGAAACCTCCACTTACAAAAGCTGTCTTTGTCATGCATGTAGAAGTGTGTAGAGACATACATAATCCATAAATAACTTAGATTTAAGAGTCTGTCTTTTTTTTAAAAGATGACCAGTAAGGGGATCTTAACCCTTGGGTTGGTGTTGTCAGCACCAGGCTCAGCCAGTGAGCTAACCAGCCATCCCTATATAGGATCCGAAGTTGTGGCCTTGGTGTTACCAGCACCGCACTCTCCCAAGTGAGCCACAGGCCGGCCCTGGAGTCTGTTTAATTTAGTGAGTACTATCTTTCTTGTATTACTTAGTTTAAAGAAAATTACACTGGCCTGAAAATTTAGTCCCAGTTCTACCATTGACTGTAAGATAATATCTCAACAAGGATATTATTTCAGTAGCTACATTTTTCTTCCTTTGTGGGAGTGATATATAAACTCTGAGGGTAGGTACTATGTTCTATATTTCCTTTATCGCTTTCCAGAGTACCTAATTCAATGCTGGGACTCAGGAAATATTGTTGATTTATTGAGATGGTAAACTAATGGAGGTGGTTTTATGCTCCAAAGGAAGAAAGGTGTCATGTAAATTGGAGACGGAGGTATTTATGGGGGTTAGGGGACCAAATTTCCAATTTAATCACTTTTCCTCCAATTTTATATACAGAAATATTGAAAGAAGAGTACCACGAACACCTGTGTGTATTCTTCAGGAGGTGGAGTTATTTTTAAACTAGTTTTCTTTTTCTTGAAAGACAGCAAAAAGAAATTTTATTCCACTTAGTTTGAGATTAATTAAATGTTATGTTTGAAAGAGCATAACTTAGGGCCGGCCTGTGGCTCACTCGGGAGAGTGCGGTGCTGATAACACCAAGGCCACGGGTTCGGATCCCACATAGGGATGGCCGGTTGCTCACTGGGTGAGCGTGGTGCTGACAACACCAAGTCAAGGGTTAAGATCCCCTTACCGGTCATCTTTTTTAAAAAAAAAAAAAAAAAAAAAAAAAAGAGCATAACTTAAAGAGGTAAACTTACTAGCTAGGCACATTTGAAGAGAAATGTATCAAATACGTTTTGTACTTGCTGTTCAGTAAATATGACTATTTAATAAGGAAGTAGACATGTACTTTTTAAAAATCCTTTTGCATTCAAGTTCAGGAATGTGTATTTGGAGTTAGAATTATGAAAAGGCAGAGCATTAAAGTATTTAAGTGGTGGTATAGTAAACCACATTTTTACCTAGAAACGATATGTGGGTATGTAGTGTTAGGTTAAGTCTTAAGTTCAGATATTTTAAGGTTCTCTCTAGTGTGGTTCAAAGTTATATAGTAATTTACACACAAAATTTAATTGAAAGTACATATGGTTACTTTTTTTTTTTTTTTTTTTTTTTTTTTTTTTTTTTTTTTTCCG
>NW_007726946.1:382902-403034 GCF_000696425.1 Galeopterus variegatus | reverse complement strand
TTTTTTTTTTTTTTTTTTTTTTTTTTTAAAAAAGATGACCGGTAAGGGGATCTTAACCCTTGACTTGGTGTTGTCAGCACCACGCTCACCCAGTGAGCAACCGGCCATCCCTATGTGGGATCCGAACCCTCGGACGGGAGTGCCGCCGCGCTTCCCAAGCGGCGCACTATCCAGTGCGCCACCGGGCCGGCCCCTACATATGGTTACTTTTAAGAAATTTCAACTAATACTTTAAGTTTGTTTAATGCATCATATGCCAGCAAATTCAAAATCTGTGTATAAACTTTGTAAAATTGTATCTTGACCATAGATTAAGTTCACAGCTTTTTCTCAGGTATTTTGGCTATTTTTTTGAAGTTGTGTTATGTGGGGGATTCTTTTTTTGACACTTTCAGATGAGTCATGCTTTTAAAAAGGCCTAGTATACCCATTGGGCCCACCATTAAACAGTAGATGTATTGGGGTTAATGGTGAGTTAGTTGTCCTGATTTTGTGTGTGTATGTGTATATAACTAGTATCAGTAGAAAAAGGAAAAATACTCCCTGAGCGGTTCTTCTAGGCGACGGAGTAGTAATACCAAAGAAAGAGTATGTGATACTCTAGTATGTGATAAAGAGATAATACATACTTGATGTTGAGAGCAGTTTTCAAATATTTTATATATTCTTGGCTGAAACAACCAGTAGAATCTTGTGCTTAAAAGTTTCAGATATAGACATTGGTTCCTTACAGGTTTATTTGTGTTCATAATTTTCCTTACACAGAATTAGAGAGAATAGTGTAATGAATCCCCATGTACACATCACCCAGCTTCAATGATCTGCTTCTTTTTTTTTTTTTCCTTTTTGTCTTTTTTACTGACCGGTAACGGGATCGCAACCCTCGGTGTCGCGCCCGTACCGGGGACCAGCAACGGGATCGCAATCCTCGGTGTTGCGCCCGCACCGCACTCAGCCAGTGAGCGGGAACCGGTCTCCACATGGGATCTGAACCCTCGGCGGGAGCGCCGCCGCGCTCCCAAGCGGTGCACTCTCCAGTGCGCCACCAGGCTGGCCCAATGATCTGCTTCTTTAAAGTTGGGGGCATGGGTCCTGGAAGAGTGGCATATCCATTTTTTTTTTCTATTTTTTTTCTTTAGAATTAACCTTCCATCCTGAGAGAGTGGCATATTTTAAAGCAAATCCCAGGTTCTGTGTTATTTCACTCATAAATACTTCAATGTATGTCTGTGATAAAATCTTAAAAAAATTAAAACTAGAACCTAAGTGGCTATTTTATTTTTTTTAAGTATTTAAATACATCGTGAAATATTTCTTCTGAATTTCTTGGTACTTTTTTTTTTTTTTAAAAAGATGACCGGTAAGGGGATCTTAACCCTTGACTTGGTATTGTCAGCACCACGCTCACCCAGTGAGCTAACTGGCCATCACTATATGGGATCCAAACCTGTGTCCTTGGTGTTATCAGCACCACACTCTCCCGAGTGAGCCATGGGCCGGCCCTGGATTTTTTTTTTTTAATTTTGGAATATTTGTATTATACTTATGATTGAGCATCCCTAATCCGAAAATCTTAAATTCAGAATGCTCTTTTTTTTTTTAAAAAGATGACCGGTAAGGGGATCTTAACCCTTGACTTGGTGTTGTCAGCACCACACTCACCCAGTGAGCGAACCGGCCATCTGTATATGGGATCCGAACCCGGGGCCTTGGTGTTATCAGCACCGCACTCTCCCGAGTGAGCCACGGGCCGGCCCCAGAATGCTCTTTTGAGACTGACCTTTGAGCATCATATTGGTGCTCATAAAGTTTCAGATTTTGGAGCATTTTGGATAGTTTCTAGGATTTATATGTGTACTATCTCCCTGATTCCATATTTATTCATGGAGGGAAACAACGATATGAATACTACTAACAGTGTTTGGCTTTAATATATATTATGATTGTTTTGCCTGAGCCAGTATGGAATTTCCTCGTATGCTAACTCTCGGTGGTTGGAAGCAACCTAACCACATAATCAAGTCATTGGTGATCTCCTATTGTGCACCTATCATTGTAGAAGAACACTAGTACTTTTAAGACACCACCAATGCTTATAGTTGGTTTGAAAAATGAGATTGTGTTCAAGGAGCAATTATATAAGAGAGTGTTAATCACTTGATGTCATATAGATAGTAGATTTGGGCGGAACCCAGTTCTACTACTCGTAGCTTAAAAATCATATCACCTTTTTTCCCCTTGAGTAGGAACTGTCTACTTTAGCCCTATCCTAAGTGAAAATATACATGAAATCATGATTTTGATGTGCTAGTCATACTTTTCTAATATATATTAAACTAAATATATGACATTTAAAATATGCAATACCAACGTGTATCCCCTGAAATTACCTTGCATACCACCAGTGGCACATGCTTTGGAAAACATTAAGACTGGAGTATCTCTTAAGATCTTTCCAGTTCTGATGCTTCATGACTCTGTGATCTGTGGGAATATAAAACGTGCAAGAAACATAAGCACAGGTGAAAAGTGGAGATCCTATGAGGAATTAAGGGGGCTGTACTGACTCAAGTAGAGTTTGAGAATTTTTTTTTTTTTTTGTTAAGATGACCGGTAAGGGGATCTTAACCCTTGACTTGGTATTGTCAGCACCACACTCTCCCAAGTGAGCTAACCAGCCATCCCTATATAGGGATCCAAACCCATGGCCTTGGTGTTATCAGCACCACATTCTCCCAAGTGAGCCCACAGGCCAGCCCCGAGAATTTTTTCAAAGTTCAAATTATGAAGGGTCTTATATGCACCACTGGTTGGTTCTCCAAGTAAAGTCTAGAAATGGGATGTATTTTTATCCCCACTTGAGATAAAAATATTCCTGCAGATAATTGAGAATTACTTGTAAAATAGCATTGTCATTTACGACAAATACTTTTAAGCAGTCTCTTGATGAGAGTGCTTTACAGTATATAGTTGCTTAATAATTCATTGTTCTGTAGAAGGAAATAAAATACTTGAACAGTCCAAAAAATGAAATGCTACATTTATCTTGTGTACATTTTTCCTAATGTGTTCAGAACAAATTTAGTCAGTGACAATCCAAAAACATCTCTTTATATGAGATGTTTATATATTTTAAAAGAAGCAATTAAGATAGCTTATAGGCTGTCATGCAAATTAATTTTTCTTCCTTCAGCCTACATTTATTGAATCCTGCTATGTACAAGACACTGTGCTCATTGTTAGAGAATACAAATAATGAAAATAGGTTACATTTACCGAGGGTTTTTTGTGTGTTCTGGCCTATGGGGCCAGATGCTTTCTAGGCATTATCTCTTTTTGGGGGGGAGGGGGCGTAGCTGGCTGGCCTTGATCTTGACCATGACTCTTGACCTTGGTATAACTCCAAGCTCTGACCAGCTGAGCTAATTGGCCAGCCCTATTTTTTTTTTTTAAATATGGAAACTGAGGTTAAGTAACTTGCCTCAGGGCTGGTAAGTAGTTGAACCAAGATTTGATAGCATATCTGTCCAACTGTAAGATAACTCAATTCCTCTCCCTCTGTTCCTAAGGCATTATCATCTAGGACTGCACTGTCCAGTATGGTAGTCACCAGATATTTGTAGCTATTTAACAGTTGAAACGTGGCTAATCTGAATTGAGGTGTGCTGTAAGTATAACATACACACTTCATTTAGAAGACTTAGTACAAAAGAATGTAAAATATCTCAATAATTTTTATATTGATTACTTAAGTGATAATTTAGATGTATTGGTTAAACAAAATATATTATTAGAATCAATCCTACTTTTTAAAAAAAATGTGACTACTAGAAAACAAAATTATGTATGTGACTCACATTATACTTTTATTGGACAGCACTGATTTAGAAGAAGGATATCTTTACTAAAAACCATAATACAAGTTATAAAGTAGTAAGTGCCATAACAGAGGGATAAATTAAATGCTGTGGACATATGGGTAGAGAAATGGTTGGAAAGATCAGAAAAGGGCTCTTCAGTACTTTTCATTCTTCTTAGGTTGGGGTTTCATATAATGAAATTCTTTTTTTTTTTTTTAAAGATGACCAGTAAGGGGATCTTAACCCTTGACTTGGTGTTGTCAGTACCACACTCTCCCAAGTGAGCTAACGGGCTGGCCCTAATATAATGAAATTCTTGATTTAGCTACTTAAAATGCCTCGAAATCTTGTTAATGGATGTGTCTAATCTTCAGCATGCCTAATTTAGGAGTTCTAAGGGGTGCTTTCTGAGTTTCTACTTGAGAGGAGCAATACTCTGTTAAAACTGGAAGTTAATAAGTGACTCATCTTTATTTGGTTGAGTTAGATAAATTCAAAACTTAAGAAATAATCTCGAGTGATGGCCGACAGAACTGTGCCAGTGCTCACGCTTGTATCTGCATTAGAATAGAGTGGAGGAACTCTTGTGGAGGAACAAGAAGTGTGGACTGGAATCTAAAAACAATGAATTAAGAGAATCAGGCATCTATTTTCTTTTTTTTTTTTAATTTAATTTTTTAATTTTCTAATTTTCGGTGACTGGCTGGTATCCCTGGGGATCTGAACCGTTGACCTTGGTGTTACCAACACCGCACTCTAACCAAGTGACAGGCATCTATTTTCATTCACCTTTAATAATTTTACTGTAATCAGAAAATTTTGTTAGATTGAATGTGTGGTATTTACAGTATCTGTAAATTCTCCTATTAGAGGCCTAAATAACACCTATAACTCTTTATAGGGGGAATTGTGATCAGTATGGGTGCTGACTTGTCTTCCTGGATCAAGTGTTTTTTATAATTGTAAAATAGAACAACTTTTAAACATTTTTGTGTTCCTTTAAAAAATACTAAATGTGATATACTTGTAAATTTAAAATCATAAGCAAGATAAACAGTGAAGTGAAATGATATGTGAGAAGAATTAACCAGGACAATGTGAATATAAGTTATAAATCAATTCAAATGCATTCTCAATTCAAAAAGTTGAAAAGAGAAAGAATGAAAGCAAAAGAAATCATGTTCAAAGAATGCTCTGGTACCTAGGAAGCTTGAATCTATAATTTAAATTTAAACTACAAAGACAGCCTGCAAGTCACTTAACAGAATTCCCAAAGTTCTTACACTGGCCAGATCAGCTTTATAATGTGATAAACAACACGAAATGGTCAATAACTGCAAGGACAGAGAAGGGGATGTAATGGAGAGGTTTTGTTTGTTTTCAATTTAGAGAATTTTAATCATGAACAAAATCTGCCCTCTATTGAGCACACACCTATTATACATGAAGTAAAAATCAGAAGAGATGAGGTCTTCTTTTTTTTTTTTGTCTTTTTTCGTGACCGGCAACGGATCGCAACCCTCAGTGTCGCGCCCGTACCGGGCCGGGACTGGTAACGGGATCGCAACCCTTGGCGTTGCGCCCGCACCTTGCTCAGCCAGTGAGCAGCCGGTCTGTACGTGGGATCCGAACCCTCGGCGGGAGCGCCACCGCACTCCCAAGCGGCGCACTGTAGCAGTGCGCCACCAGGCCGGCCCAGAAGAGATGAGGTCTTATAGTCATGTGGAGCTCGTGATAAGTGGAGAAGCAATGTGGTAAGTGGAAAAATAGAATGGGCTTTGGAAGCTACAGCCCTGGATTCACATCCTAGCTCACTTACCACTAACTGTGACCTTGGGCAAATTAAACTCTTAAACCTTCAGTTTTTCTTATCTATAACTGTTCTTTCCTTTCCCCTTTGTTGTTGCAGATCAAATTGTTCAAGATAATGTTTTATGTTCACTGTCTTAAGAGAAATGTCTGCCAAGGGTTCAGATCCTCTATTGGCCAGCCACCCCCCACCCCCCAAAAAGAGAGAAATGTAAAATGAACTGTATGTAATGCTCCACACCTTTTATGTAATCCTTCCAAGCCTCCTTCAGGAATACTAAACTTGGCTGTTGGTTAGCTTAGTTGGTTAGAGCATGGTGTCGATAACACAAGGTCAAGGATTTGTATCCCCTTAACAGCCAGCTGCAGAAAAAAAACCCAAAAAACTAAACTTAGTCAGACATAAGTATAGCACAAAATATTTTCAGTACGTAAGCCTTTTTTCAGAGGAAATTAGGCTGTAGACTTAGTTTTGAAACAGTTGAAATTCCATAATTTCACATTAAAATCTGAGTTTGATAGGACCTAACGGCTTATTATGTGTATAAATAAAAGCTTTTAGTGTCTGGTGGTTGTAGAGTTTTTTTTTGTTTGTTTGTTTGTTTTTTGTTTTTTGTCTTTTGTCTTTTGTCTTTTTTCCGTGTCCGGCAACGGATCGCAACCCTCAGTGTTGCCCCCGTACCGGACCGGGGACCGGCAATGGGATTGCAACCCTTGGTGTTGCTCCCGCGCCTCGCTCAGCCAGTGAGCGGGAACCGGTCTGTATGTGGGATCCGAACCCTCGGGCGGGAGTGCCGCCGCGCTTCCCAAGCGGCGCACTATCCAGTGCGCCACCGGGCCGGCCCTTGTTGTTTGTTTTTATCATTGTAAGAAGTTTTAAGAATTTACACTATTGTATATTTTTATTTTCAACTTGACAGTATATGTGAAATATGAGAAATTAGGACAGTGAAAGCAGAAGTCAGAAGAAATAGGTGTGGTTCCCTTCCCCTTATGGAAACAAATTCACATTCTTTAGCCTGGTATTCTCAGCCTACTTTCCAGCCTTATTTCCTAATGGCTCTGAACACATCTTGCTGCCCCACATCCACAAATGCATAGCATAGTGGTGTGGACCTCTGGAAACTACCAAGTTAAAGCTTTTGAGTATACAGAGTTTATATGTAAAGGTTATTGGAAAAGATTTTATATTCAGTGATTTGGGAATTTTCTGTCAAAATACTTCTCTCTGCACAGCCCAATACCCCTTCCCTCATCAGCTGTCGTTTAAGTATTGTTTTCTGGGTTTGTTGATTTTATTAGATTGAACTGTAAGGAATTACCAGTATTTCATCATGTTTGACTTACAAAGCAGCATTTTCATATGGCTCAACCTAATTGTTCATCTTGTTCATTTTTTTTTTTTAAAGTTGTTTTTTTCCCCCTGGTTTATATTTTGAGTAAATAGTATCTGCTTTTCCTGTAGTTTCACTGTTTGATTTTGTATCATCTTGAAACTTGCTATTGAGAACAGGGAGATAGGAGGAATTTGTCTTGTTAGGATAGGGCTCTCATCTTGGGAGTCTTCCTGAAATTTTTTTCTCTGGATTCTCATTTGACTTATCTGTCCCCAGGACCAAAGAAAGAGAACCAGTATAGATTATCTTCTGCTTTTACTTATTTTTTATTTTATTTTATTTTTTTTAAAAGATGACCGGTTGGTGCCAAACCCAGGGCCTTGGTGTTATCAGCACCGCACTCTCCCGAGTGAGCCACGGGCTGGCCCTTATTTTATTTTTTTAAAAAGGTGACCAGTAGGCCGGCCCAGTGGCGCACTGCTACAGTGCGCCGCTTGGGAGCGCGGAGGTGCTCCTGCCGAGGGTTCGGATCCCACATACAGACCGGTTCCCGATCACTGGCTGAGCGAGGGGCGGGCGCAGCACCGAGGGTTGCGATCCCGTTGCCGGTCCTGGTCCGTTGCCGGACACGAAAAAAGACAAAAAAAAAAAAAAAAAAGTGACCAGTAAGGGGATCTTAACCCTTGACTTGGTGTTATCAGCACCACACTCTCCCGAGTGAGCCGCGGGCCGGCCCATTCTGCTTTTACTTATTAATTTGTAAAATATTTCTTGAACACTTACTATATGGGTTAATTAATAAATAAGATTATTATCTGTTGTGAAAAAAGTGATTTGGGAATTTTGTTTTATATAAAATAATGTGTTCTGAACGACTTTTCTTAAATCTCTTATAGTAAGGGAAATGTGGAACCAACTGTAAATGAAGAACTCACCAAATATTCTTGATTTTTTAAAACTGAGTATTGGTCTAACAACTTTCTCCCTAAATATTTAATTATTGAGTCAAATTGCTAACTAGCATTTAGTTTATTGAACACTTTTTGTTTCATTTGCATTTCCTGTTAACCTTGTGTGGCAGACAGGACAGATATCAGCCTTATTTTACAAATTAAAAAAATCCACCATGAATAAGACAGATTGGGGTGTGTTGTTTTTTTTATTTGGTTGCTGTCCCATATGGGCTTTGGAACCCTTTGAACAGATAGATTGTGATTTGTTTAAGTCTAATAGTATTAAGAAACAGAGCTTAGATTCTAACCCAAGTCTTTTTATTTATTTGTTTGTTTGTTTAATTTATTTTTTTTAAAAGATGACTGGTAAGGGGATCTTAACCCTTGACTTGGTGTTGTCAGCACCACTCTCTCCGAAGGGAGCTAACTGGCCATCCCTACATAGGGATCCGAATCTGTGTTGTTGGTGTTATCAGCACCACACTCTCCCAAGTGAGCCTCGGGCCGACCCTCCAAGTCTTTTTTTTTTTTTTTTAAAGATGACCGGTAAGGGGATCTCAACCCTTGGCTTGGTGTTGATTGCTATTGTCCCACAAGTCATGAGGCTCTGTTTTTCACACCGCCCCCCCGCCCCATGTTTTTTTCTCTGTATTTTAGTTTAAATAATTACTATTGCTATGTCTTTAGCTTCACTGATCTTTTCTTCTGCAGTTTTAAGTCTGCCATTAATGCCATCTAATGTATTTTTTGTTTTAGATATTCTATGTCTCATCTGTAGAAGTTTGATTTGGGTCTTTTTTATACATACGGTATGTGTGAAAACATGTCCACTTTTGAAAACTCCCATGACATTTTCTTTCTTTCTTTTTTTTTTTTAAAGATGACCGGTAAGGGGATCTCAACCCGTGGCTTGGTGTTGTCAGCACCACTCTCAGCCAGTGAGCTAACCGGTCATCCCTATATAGGATCCAAACCCGTGGTCTTGGTGTTATCAGCACCACACTCTCCTGAGTGAGCCACGGGCTGGTCCTCCCATGCCATTTTATGACTTCCTAGTCTCTCTTGCTATGGAATGACCTTCTCCTCTTTTTCACCTAGCAAACTGCTACTCAACCTTTAAGACCCAGTCCAAATGTATTTTCCTTTCTGATGCTTTCCTCAACTCCTCTTGACAGAGCTAGCTTCTCTTATCTCTCGTTCTCTTATTATAAAGTCATCACCGTATACTGCATATAATTTAATATTGTACAAGTTTGTTCACCTATCGAAATTTATAATCTTTGAATCCAAGTGCTGATTATTGATTTATGTCTTGCCAGATTTTAGCAGAATGACTGACATATGGCATGTACTTAGGAAATGTTTATTAAAGGATGAACAGATGAATGAGTAGGTGAATAAATGTGTATATATAAATGATTAGGTAATTAAGTTATTTAAAGAAAAAAAAAAACTCTCGTGTCCTCTCCTAGGTCATTGAGCTCCAAACCTTGGATTAATAACAGACTCCCTTCTTCCTTCCTCCCCTTCTCTGTGCTGTGGATTTTAATCCTACTTCCCTCCTTTTCCTGGCACCTAGGGTTTCTCCTTTCTTCTGAGTTCATCTTTGCCTTTAAAAGAATCTCTTTGATAATTCTTAGTATTTATACTTGAAGGCCTTTAAAGTTATGTTCCTTGCTGGAGAACATATATATTGCCAGAAACTGTAGTTCTTGACTTTTGAGGCAGCCCATTCTTTGGATAACTAACCATTGTTCACAAGGAGCAAGGAGATAGGTTAACATTTATTGGGCAATTGTTATGTGTTTGTGTATATTATCTGATTAAATCACCACTCACTTTAAGAGGTAGGTTGCCTTATAGATAAGTGTATATCCAAAGATCCCTATCAGCTTGCCTCTGCCGGGAGTAAGCCTTTCTCATTTGTCTGCCTGGTTATAATCCTGTCTTCATAATCTTGATTTGGGGGCCGGCCCGTGGCTCACTCGGGAGAGTGTGGTGCTGATAACACCAAGGCCCCGGGTTCGGATCCCATATAGGGATGGCTGGTTCGCTCACTGGCTGAGCGTGGTGCTGACAACATCAAGCCAAGGGTTAAGATCCCCTTACCGGTCATCTTTAAAAAAAAAAGAAATCTTGATTTGTTGTCATGCCATTATCATGCTTTTTCCTGCCTTCTCCATTCTCTCCCTCAAGTTAAATGCTCTCCTATGTGCTACCTGCTATATTTTGTACATATTTAATTCTGTTGTTGCTCGGATTAGCATGTATTATAACTCTTTGCTATATGCCTATCTTTCCATTAAGTGCAAGTCCTGTTTTTGTGCTCCTAGTATTAGGACTTACATGTAGAAGGTGCTTCCTTAGTAGATATTTGAATCCCATCTCCCATTGGCCTTCAGTCTCATCACCAAATAGGAATCCTTTTTTAAGCCAACATCCCTGTTTATAAAAGTCAAAGATTTAGTTATATTCTGAGTTTTATTATGAAAATTTTTAAATATGCAGAAAAGTTTTTTAAAAAAATCTTACATTAAGGCTGACTGGGTGGCTCAGTTGGTTAGAGTGTGTTATGACACCAAAGTGAAGGGTTTGGATCCTCTTACTGGTCTGCTGCCAAAAAAAAAATTGGGGGACCGGCCCATGGCTCACTTGGGAGAGGGCAGTGCTGATAACACCAAGGCCATGAGTTCGGATCCTATATAGGGATGGCTGGTTGGCTCACTGGCAGAGCATGGTGCTGACAACACCAAGCCAAGGGTTGAGATCCCCTTACCAGTCATCTTTATAGAAAAAAAAAATTTTTTTTTACATTATATATCTATATATAATGTAAAAGTATATAATGTATATACCCATACACCCAACCACTGAAGCATTAACATTTGTCTATACTTGCTTTATCACATAAAGATGTTTTTCTTTTTTTTTTTTTTGGTGGCTGTCTGGTACAGGGACTGAACCCTGGACCCTGGTGTTTTTAGCACCATGCTGTAACCAGCTGAGCTTACTGGCCAGCCCTAAAGATGTCAGTTTTAAACATTTATTGTAAACTACATAAAAAATGCTGGGCTGGCCAGTTAGCTCAGTTAGAGTATGGTACTACCACCGAGGTCAAGGGTTTGGATCCCTTTACCAGCCAGCCCCCCCCCCCCCCAGCTACTCCATGTCAGTTGTAATTCATTCTTTTTTTTATGCTTACTAAAAACAAAACACTCTCCTGCTGCCAGAACTTTAAAAACAGAAAACAAAAAAAACCTTGTATCTTACAAAATTAACGTAGTTATTGTTTTTTATTAGTCCTTTTTTTCCTCCCCTCAAAGTGATTGGAAAAACCAATCAATGTCTTTTCTTTCTTTCTTTCTTTTTTTTTTTTTTAAAGATGACCGGTAAGGGGATCTTAACCCTTGACTTGGTGTTGTCAGCACCACGCTCAGCCAGTGAGCGAACTGGCCATCCCTATACGGGATCCGAACCTGCGGCCTTGGTGTTATCAGCACCACACTCTCCCGAGTGAGCCACGGGCGGGCCCCAATCAATGTCTTTTCTGAAGCAGGTCTGGTTCCTGGTCCAGTGAGCTAGATATCCTTAAACTTTGCTTTTTGCTTCAGTCTCTGAAGATGTTATTTGCACAGTTGTCTGGTTTTGGATCTGTCCTTTCTATTATTACAGGTATCAATAAATATAGCCTAAAAGGAATTCCAGATAATTCAGTATATACCAAGCTTGGGAAATTGAGCTTTCTCTTGAATGGCAGACCCTGAAGCATGGCTTGGCAATTTGAATTGATATGGGTTGGAACCTTTGCTGTCTTTATGAGAATTTAGCAATGCCATGTAGCAGTGGTTTATGGATTGCATTGAGATCATAGATTTATTCTCCAAATTAATCAAGATGTAGTAAGTACAGACAGGTTGAGCATCCCTAAATCCAGAAATCCGAAAACTCGAAATCCGAAATGCTCCCAAATCTGAAACTTTTTGAGTATCAACATGACGCTCAAAGGAAATCCTCATTGGAGAATTTTGGATTTTCGGATTAGGGATACTCCACCAGTATGTATTTGGCACATATTCCAAAATCTGAAAAAATCTGAAATCTGAAACACTTTTGGTCCCAAGCATTTCGGATAAGTGATACCCAACCTGTGGAATGTAGCAAGAATGCAGAATAATTGTTACTGTGAGCCATTATCTTCCATCACCCAAAATAATTGTTTAATAATTTAGTTGTAAATGTTATAGTCTGTTAGTCTGTATAGAGTGTAGTCTACTTTTTGAAATGTCTGTTTGGTTTACTTTTTAAAAAATTCCATTGTTTTGGCCGGCCCGGTGGCGCACTGCTACAGTGCGCCGCTTGGGAAGCGTGGTGGCGCTCCCGCCGAGGGTTCAGATCCCACATACAGACCGGCCGCTCACTGGCTGAGCGAGGTGCGGGAGCAACACCGAGGGTTGCGATCCCGTGGCCGGTCCCGGTCCGGTACGGGCGCGACACTGAGGGTTGCGATCCGTTGCCGGTCACGAAAAAAGACAAAAAGGAAAAAAAAAAAATTCCATTGTTTTGTTTCTCATTGGACAATTGGGTGATCAGTCTTTTATGATGATAAATTAATTGTGTTGACGTGCTAAAGTCTAGAAATAGGTTTATTTTTGCTGTTTGGTGCCTGTATTTCTCGGATTCTGATGATGGCTATAAGCTGGAGCCAATTTAATATGATTGGGTATATGTTTTTATTGGTTTTTTTCCCCTAAAAGATGACTGGTAAGGGGATCTTAACACTTGACTTGGTGTTGTCAGCACCACGCTCACGCAGTGAGTTAACCAGCCATCCCTATATGGGATCCGAACCCGTGGCCTTGGTGTTATCAGCACCACACTCTCCTGAGCGAGCCATGGGCTGGCCCCGATATGTTAAAATGCTGTTGGCATTGGTTATGACTGCTTTTTGCAAGAAAGGCATTTAGAACATAGGTTCCTGCTTTATTCTTCCTGGTTTATTTTTTTTGTGATTAGGTTGCAAACTAGAATACTTGTGAGAAGATGCTACTTGTTGGGGCAAATAGATATATTTGTATAAAACAGTATTTCCCCTAAAATGGTTAATTTCCTTCCTTGCAACACTGTCGAATCCATCAAATTGTTAGCAGAGAAAAATAAAACAATATATTCAACTAAGGTAAATTTTTGCTATCAGCACTGAAGCAGGTTATTCTAGAAATAGTTGTGTGTATAGTTTTTGTGACAAAATGTGGTCATTTTGCACATACTCAAAGTGGTGATGCCTTACATTATTTGGTGTTTGTTTGTATTTGTGTTTTTAATTTCCCCCCAGCAAATTAAATAATTACTGAGCAAACACTTCAAGTTATTCATTGAAACGGACTGTTCTGTGCAGCCAGATTAAAAAATTACCACTTGTTCAAGCTGATATTCCTGTTCTGCTAATGATGCTTTATCTGTTGGTGAAGCAAAGTTTAACTGAGGATAAGAATCATATCTAATTTTTTTTTTTTACTTTGAGTCAGAAGACTGTAGAAGCTAAGTGATTTTGTGCAAGTTAATTTGGTGAGCTTTAGTTTCCTTATCTGTGAAAATGAGCAGTTGTAAGGAGTAAAGATTAAGTGAGATATAATAGATCTGAAAGTGTTTTGTAAATCATAGAGCCTTCTGTGGGGTATAAAGAACTCCACCGCTGACCAGGATGTCCTCTGGGAGTTGGCAGATTATCTGATGTCCATTTATTGCTACATTGAAGAAAGTATTATGTCTCTTTTATTCAAAGTTTGGGACGGTTTTTTTTTTTTTTGAGCAGTCTGAACCCTTGGCCTTGGGATGTTACAAGGCTGTGCTCTAACCATCTGACCTATCGGCCAGCCCAAGTTGGGGACAGTTTAAGAACAAGTATTTTAAAATTGTTTTTAGGTAACTTAAATAAACTATTTTCATTACTGTGTTATTGGCTGACTTGATATTTGTGTGCAAACTTGGATTTAATACTTTGGATTAGACTTTAAACTTTTTATGTTAATGCAAAACTTAATAATAGAGACCTCTTGCTGTTATGTGCCTTTAGCATTTGGCTTAGCTTCAGGATCTTGACTTGTGTATTTGCTTTCAGCTTTTATCCAGAGTAACTGTTCAGTATCATTGTAAAACAGGTTCTGTGTTTACACCACTATGTCATTCCTATACCCTTTCTCCTTCATTTCAATTTTGGGCAAATTGCCTGTCTCTGGATTTAATATAACACTGGAAATAAAACACAGAACAGTTGGAGTCCTTGTTCAGTTCCTTTTGAAAAACCAAATTGGAATTCTTTTTAAAAGTTTGTGGTTACCAGCGCCTCGGGGCCTGTGCTGGGACCCGGGGCATGGAGAAGGGGACTGGACACCTCTTCCACAACCAGCCACACCTCGCCAGCACCTCTGGTCCTGCCTGGGGACCTGGGGAATGGAGAAGGGGACTGGACCCCCCTTCCATAACCAGGCACACTGCACCAGCGCCTCGGGGCCCATGCTGGGACCCGGGGCATGGAGAAGAGGACTGGACCTACCTCCCACAACCAGGCACCCCACGCCAGCGCCTCGGGGCCCACCCCGGGTATGGAGAAGGGGACTGGACCCCCCTCCTACCACCAGGCACACCACACCAGGGCCTTGGGGCCTGCCGTGGACCTGAGGCATAGAGAAGGGGACCAAAACCCCTTCCCACAACCAGGCACACTTTGCCAGCTCCTCAGGGCGTGCCTAGGGACCCAGGATAAGGAGCTGGGGATTGGACCACCCTCCCACAACCAGGCACACTGTGCCAGCACCTCGGGACCCACTTGGGGACCCGGGGCATGGAACCAGGGATCGGACACTCCATAACCAAGCACACTGCCAGCACCATGGAGCAGGCCAAAAACATCTCCACGTGGATGCCCCACCACAGCCACCATGATAACCATGGCTGCCATGAAGGTGGCTAGATGCCACAACCACCATGCAGATGGTCCACCAGCCACTGGAGTGAGTTGATACAGGGAGAGTCACCAGCAGAGATAAAGAAAGGAGGAGGATGTCTGTCTCCACAGAGCCCATTTCATAGTGATAGAAGAGACATCTGCTCTATGACAGTATTGGGGGACCTGATCACGCCTCTCAGCGTTGGGAACATCATTTGGGCAGCAAATCAACAGAGTAACCATTATTCTTTCTGAGGGAGAGAAGAAATCTAGGGTGATTAGAGGGGGGAGGGGGAGAGGAAGGGGGGATAGGGCGGGATTAGACAAGGGGCATAAAGAATAATTACAATTTGTCACAATATATATGCTAGTAATATTGATTTGATCAACATATCTCAATGTTGAACCCCCAAAATATGTATAATCAATTTTGATTCAATAATAAATAAATAAATAAAAGTTTGTGGTTAAATTCCCATTGTCTTTTTTCGAGTTTAGATAGGGTGTGGGGGTAGGGTTATTTCTATAAAGTTCAAGGAGTGTAACTGCCAAGGGTGTTATTTATTTATTTTTTATTAAATTATATTTAATAATGAATTGAGGTCCATTTTACTCTCTGTAAGCAGTAAATTTAGCAATACGTTTGATAGTTTTCCCTCTCCAAAAGATTCTTGGGTGATATTTATTAGTGGTCTTTTAGTACTTTGGTTCCTGCCTGCCTGTTTGTCCACTTGTGTGCTCTTTCTCTAATCCAGAGGTACTCTAACTTTAATGATGCAGTTTTTCAGCCAGGAAGTTCTTTGTATTGAAATATGCATAAAATTATGGAGGTATGGTATTAAATCACTTAGAAAGTGTTATAAGTGTTTTGATAATAAGAATCTTAAAAGTTTATTAATATTTCTTTCTCTGTGGCTCTTACTATAAGTGATGTGAATAATCCATCTAAGAAAAAAGCATCATACTTATCATTAAAAATCCCTGTTTAAATTATTGGATTTTGTTTTGTTGGCTGGCCTATACAGGGTATCTGAACCCATGACCTTGGTGTTACCAGCACTACGCTCTACTCAAGTGGGCTAACTGGCCAACTCTAAATGATTGGATTTAGATAATGAAGAGAAATTAAGCCACTTGGTTGTATTACATACTGTTCTTTCATAAAGATTTTAGTATAATAACATAGTAAAACATCTGTGGTTGAGTTTTTTCTTATTTTTAGGTATATGTTTCATTTATATTTTGCAGAAACAATCCCTTGAAAAACAGACTTGCAGTTTCTTAATTGTATATATTGAATTAATTTTTCTGACGTTGAAACAGTGTTCATCTGTTATTTTATCTCTCTCTCTCTCTCTCTCTTTTTTTTTTGCAACTGGCTGGTATGGGGATCCAAACCCTTGGCCTTGGTGTTATAACACTCATCTGTTATTTTAGATAACTAAATTTGATTTGTTATAATTTTACTTAGAATTTTAATCATTAAAACACTTTGATCATTAGAATTTAAGGACACGTTTATGAAATGAAATTGTCTGAAACTGTAATCGATAAGAATGCTATAGATAGTAATATGAATCATGCTATAGATAGTAATATGAATCATGCCTTATGAGAAACACCCTAAGAGAAGGTTTATAAAGGTATTGTGACAGGTTTATGAAATGAAACTGTCTGAAACTGTAATTGATAAGAATGTTATAGATAGTAATATGAATCATGCCTTGTGAGAAACACACCTTAAGAGAAGATTTATAAAGGTATTGTGACAGGTTTATGAAATGAAACTGTCTGAAACTGTAATTGATAAGAATGCTATAGATAGTGATATGAATCTTGCCTTGTGAGAAACATACCCTAAGAGAAGATTTATAAAGGTATTGTTAACAAAATGGGTTAATTAATATTAGGCACTAGTGATGAAATTAATAGTAACATTTCTAAGGTAATATTACTGTTGGCGTTCTGCAAGAAACTTAGAACATTCAGTATTTTTCTTTTTCTTTTTTTTTTGTCTTTTTCGTGACCGGTAAGGGGATCGCAACCCTTGGCGTGGTGTCGCCCACACCGCGCTCAGCCAGTGAGCGCATGCACCGGCCAGTCCCATATAGGATCCGAACCCGCGGCGGGAGCACCGCTACGCTCCCAGCGCCGCACTCTCCCGAGTGCACCACAGGCCCGGCCCGAACATTCAGTATTTTTCAAAGCCATGGCCAGTGGGAAGGGCTGCCTAGAGCAGCTGATATTGTTCTTGGCAAACTGAGCCCTTTAGTGAAATGTCTGTGTTAACTTAGATTTGTTTTTGAGGGAAATAGGAAGTCTCTAAAGATTTCTGAGTAAGAGAATGTCATGATAGAATAGTTAAGGAAATTAGTCTTGTGGCAATATGGATTGAAGTGAGGAAAATCTGAAGAAGCTAATTGAGTAAGCTGCTGTTGTAATGAAATCACAAAGTGAAAACTTGGCTTCAGTGGACTAACTAGTAGTAGTGGAGATGGAATTGATGGGAACTTATCACCTAGGAAAAATTTAGAGTGCTTTTGCTCATTCGTTTTACAAATTTTGGATAAATATTTACGTCCTGCCGGAAACTTAATGGTAGCTGCTGGGAATGTGGTGATTTTGATACTTCTCCCCTCCTGCTCCTGCAAGACGTGATGAGACATGATCACTACTCTCATAGAGCTCACCACCTAGAAGAGGAGGTAGCCCTTAAAGAATCACAAAGAAAATGGAAAATTATAGCTGTGGTAACTGCTGTGAAAGAGAGGTATGTGGACATTTGGCTAGTCAGAGAAGAAGGGAATGTTTTCCTGAGAAAATGATGATTGACCTGAAGAACAGTAGAACTTAACCATGTGAAGAGAAGTCAAAGTTTAACTGTTAGGCTACCTCCAGAAATATATAATTCTTAGCTTGTGTTGAATTTGAAATAGCAGCCAGGCATTTTAAGCAGTTTCCAGTAAGAGGATGTAAATTTGGAACCAAACCTTGAATTGAATCTAAATTTTAGAGTATCCAGCTTAAAAGGCTATAGTTAGAGCTGTGAAAATGGTTGAGCCCTCTTAAAGAATGTGTAAATAGAGAAGTATGATTCCAAGGGCTGAGCCCTGGGGAATGCTTACAATTAAGGGTTGGAAAGTGGCTTGTTTATGGAAGTGCAGGGAAAAGGAGTGGTGAAGAGTTAAAAGAAGATTTGTAAAAGTGTACTTGTGGAAGCCAAGGAAAGGTGGTAGTAATCACTAGGGTAAATAGAATAACACACTTATAGTTAATTAATAAGAAAGGAACATGGTTTTTGGTAAAATAGAACATTTTTTTTTTTTTTTTTTTTTTTAAAGATGATCGGTAAGGGGATCTTAACCCTTTACTTGGTGGTGTCAGCACCACGCTCTTTCAAGTGAGCTAACTGGCTATCCCTATGTAGGGATCCAAACCTGTGGCCGTGGTGTTATCAGCACCACACTCTCCCAAGTGAACCTCGGGCCGGCCCTAGAACAGTTTTTGTAGAACTCAGATTTTGACTATTAGAAACTGTGTTATTCTATTTGAGAAGTCTGATAATGAAGAGAAGGTGAGAATATCTAAAAGGGAGGACATCCCAGTTAACTAAAGGTCTTTCAAGATTAAGAAAGTCCATTTTAGTTTAAAGGCAAAGAGAAAGGAACCAGTAGGGGGTGAGGAATTGGAAATGCTGGAGAGAAGGAGGGTGAATATAAATACTCATCAAGAAGGAAAGGGGAGAGGGTTCAAATCAGCTTCGTGTCAGAAAACATGATTTATAAGTTTTAAAAAAGAACTTGAAGGCAATAGCCCTTTTGAATTTCACAAACTATCAGTTCCCAAGAGAGTTATTATCTTAGGTTTGTTTATCTTATCCACAAAGTAAAGATTGTTCTATTTCTTTTTTTCCTATCTTAGAGCCTTTTCACTGTGGAATTAAATTTCAAAAAAACTAAATAGAGAGGGCTGGCCAGTAAGCTTAGTTGGTTAAAGCATGGTGCTGATAACACCAAGAGTCCAGGGTTTGATCCTTGTAGAGGCTAGCCGCTAAAACAAACAAAAACTAAACAGAGATGTTTAGCCTCCTTGGCCACGATAATAGTGCCACTGTCTTTTTTTTTTTTTTTTTTTTTTTTTTAAAGATGACTGGTAAGGAGATCTTAACCCTTGACTTGGTGTTGTCAGCACCACGCTCACCTAGTGAGCTAACCGGCCATCCCTATATGGGATCCGAACCCAGGGCCTTGGTGTTATCAGCACCGCACTCTCCCGAGTGAGCCATGGGCCGGCCCAGATAGTGCCACTTTCTAAACTGTCACCATGTTGATTAGTACTGCGAGGTAATTTTGGAGTGGAGTTAAGCAGTTGGGGCTTTGTGTCTCATAAATAATATTTTGGAACCCTGGGAAGCCGCTAGGAAAGTAGACCAAAAATCATTTTAATGCCATAAAATTTTCATGCCATAAAATTTTAAATAAAATGCCATAGCTTTAGGAATGCAAATGTCAGGATCACAAGGAAAAACATTTTGGATCCAGCTAGAAATTTTTCAATAAATCTTATAATGCCTAAACTTTATCATTGTGTCATCTGATTTTGTGTCTTTGTAGGAGCAGTTGGCCTCTGGAGCTCTGTTTGCAGCTCACATACTCAAATGTGTGCCTGCAACACAACATCGTATCCCAGCTTCTAGCCCCAGTGCCTCTCACTGGCTCAGTAAATACTTGATGAAAAATAGAGTAACTTTCTACTAGCTGTGAGTAATTATAAGCTTAATTACTTTAAATTTTTCTGCCACCAGTGCAGACAAGGAGTATTTTAGTTTTGTACAGCTTGTTTTCGAACTTGGCATCTACTGTACTGTTTGTTTTGCTTTGTTGTACCAGCAGCATACAAGTTCAAAAACAACCTAAAACTTATGCTATCATTTATTTTCAGTTCTTTTTTGTTATTGTGGTAAAATATACATGGCATAGGGCCGGCCCGGTGGTGCACTGGATAGTGCGCCGCTTGGGAAGCGCGGCGGCGCTCCCGCCCGAGGGTTCGGATCCCACATACAGACCGGTTCCCGCTCACTGGCTGAGCGAGGCGCGGGAGCGGGGCCGAGGGTTGCGATCCCGTTGCCAGTCCCAGTCCGGTACAGGGGCGACACTGAGGGTTGCGATCCGTTGCCGGGCACGGAAAAAAACAAAAAAAAAATATATATATATATATATATATATAT
>NW_007726946.1:372445-382722 GCF_000696425.1 Galeopterus variegatus | reverse complement strand
ATATATATATATATATATATATATATATATATACATGGCATAAAATTTACCATTTTAACCATTTTTAGATGTACAATTCAGTGGCATTAAGTACATTAACATTGTTGTGAAACTGTCACCATCATCTATCTCCAGATCTCTTTTTCATCATCCCAAATTGAAACTCCATACCTATTAAATAATAACTCCCCATTCCTCTGGCAACCACTGTTCTATTTTTTTTCTTTGTGAATTTGAGTACTGTAGGTACCTCATATAAGTAGAATTATATGATATTTGCCTTTTCGTTCACTTAGCACAGTGTCTTCAGGGTTAAATTTTCTTCCTTTTTTCTTCTTTTAAATTAAAAAAATTTTTTTGTTTTGATTTTCTTTTTCTTCCTTTAGAATTTCCTTCCTTTTTGAGGCTGAATAACATCCTATTATATGTATGTACCACATTTTGTTTATCTCTTCATCTGTCGATGACACTTGGGTTGCTTCTACCTTTTGGTTATTATGAATAATACTGCTATGAACATGGGTGTACAAATATCTTTTTTTTTTTTTTTGTCTTTTTCCATGTCCGGCAACGGATCGCAACCCTCAGTGTCGCCCCTGTACCGGACTGGGACCGGCAACGGGATCGCAACCCTCGGTGTTGCTCCCGCGCCTCGCTCAACCAGTGAGCGGGAACCGGTCTGTATGTGGGATCCGAACCCTCGGGCGGGAGCGCCGCCGCGCTTCCCAAGCGGCGCACTATCCAGTGCGCCACCGGGCCGGCCCTGTACAAATATCTTTTCAAGACACTGTTTTCAGTTCTTTTTGGTATATACACAGAAATGGAATTGCTGGATCATATAGTAATTCTATTTTTAATTTTTTGAGGAATGGCATACTATATTCCGCAGCAGCTGCACCATTTTACATTCCCAACAGTGCACAGGGGTTCCAGTTTCTTCACATCATTACTAATAGTGTTCTTCCCCTTCCCTTCTGATTGTAGCCACTCTAATGGGTGTGAGGTGGTATCTCATTGTGATTTTGATTTTCATTTCCCTAATGATTACTGATGTTGAGATCCTTTCATGTGCTTGTTTGCCATTTGTATATCTTCTTTGAAGAAATGTCTGTTCATGTTTTTTGCCCATTTATTAACCAGGCTGTTTTCTTTCTTTCTTTCTTTTTTTATAGATGACCAGTAAGGGGATCTTAACCCTTGAGTTGGTGTTGTCAGCACCATGCTCCTATATGGGATCCGAACACGTGGCCTTGGTGTTATCAGCACCACACTCTCCCAAGTGAGCCACAGGCTGGCCCAGGCTGTTTTTTTTTTTTTTTTTTCCTTTTTGTCTTTTTTCGTGAGCGGCAACGGATCGCAACCATCAGTGTCGCTCCCATATGGGACGGGGACCGGCAACGGGATCGCAACCCTCGGCGTTGCGCCCGCACCTCGCTCAGCCAGTGAGCGGCCGGTCTGTATGTGGGATCCGAACCCTCGGCAGAGCGCCGCCGCGCTCCCAAGTGGCGCACTTGTAGCAGTGCGCCACCGGGCCGGCCCAGGCTGTTTGTTTTTTATTGTTGAGTTGTAGGAGTTCTTTTTCAGATAGATAATTTGTAAATATTTTCCGCATTCCATGAGTTGTCTTTCACTGTATTGATTGTGTCCTTTGATGCACAGTTGTACATTTTGACATAGGCCACTTTATTTTTTCTCTTGTTGCCTGTGCTTTTAGTGCTATATGTAATAAATCATTGCCAAATTAAGTGTTGTGGGGCTTTTCTCCTATGCTTTCTCCTAAGTGTTTTATAATTTTAGGTCTTTGATCCATTTTGAGTTAATTTTTGTATGTGATGTTAGGTAAGAGTGTGTGTAACTTCATTCTTTTGCGTATGGATATTCAGTTTCTCCAGGACCATTTTTTGAAAAGACTCACCTTTCCCCATTGAATGTTCTTGGCACCCTTGTCAAAAAGTAATTAGACCATAGGGGCTGGCCAGCTAGTTCAGTTGGTTAGAGTGTGGTTCGGTTAACACCAGCGTCCAGGGTTTGATTCCTGTACCAGCCAGCTGCCAAAAAATAAATAAATAAATAAATAAATAAAATAATAATAGTGATAATTTGACTATATATGCTAAACCTTATTTCTTGGCTCTTTATTCTGTTTCACTGGTCTGTATGTTTGTCTTTATGCCAGTACCACATTGTTTTGATTACTGTAGCTTTGTAGTTCATTTTGAAATCGGGAAGTGTGAAACCTACAACTTCATTCAAGATTGTTTTGACTCTTTGGCATCCCTTGAGATGCCTTATGTGGATTTTTCTGTTTCTGTAAAAAATACTGGTATTTTTCGGTAGACCACTTAGGGAATTTGTCAGTACTTTGACATCTTAACAATATTGTCTTCTAATTCGTTTTTTTTGTTTGTTTTAAAGATGACCGGTGAGGGGATCTTAACCCTTGGCTTGGTGTTGTCAGAACCACGCTCAACCAGTGAGCCAACCGGCCATCCCTATATTGGATCTGAACCTGGGGCCTTAGTGTTCGTAGCACCACACTCTCCTGAGTGAGCCACGAGCCAGCCCTTGTCTTCTAATTCATGAACAAAGGATGTCTTTCTATTCATTTGTGTCTTTAATTTTTTTCAACAATGTTTTGTAGTTTTCCATAATCAAACCAGTATTTTCTGTATTTGCATGTCTCCAATTTTGGGGGCAGTGGTTTACTGCGTGACTTTAGTTCTCTGATGGATCTAAGAAGAGTTGTTGATTTTCAGTTTGTTCAGCTTTTTTCTTGTTGTGGGGATGGTGGTGATGATTTCCAAGCTTTGTACATGTAAGGCCAGAAACCCAGAAGCTATTTTTACCTTTCTTTTTTGTTGTTGTTTTTTTTTTTGTCTTTTTCGTGACCGGTAAGGGGATCGCAACCCTTGGTGTGGTGTTGCCCGCACCGCGCTCAGCCATTGAGCACACCGGCCATTCCTATATAGGATCCGAACCCGTGGCGGGGAGTGACGCTGTGCTCCCAGCGCTGCACCCTCCCGAGTGCACCACAGGGCCGGCCCAGCTATCTTTTACCTTTCTAATCCCAGCACTGGAATCAACCACTTCTCCAAGGAGCCCTGTTTACTTTTAATGAAGAATAGTATTTAGAAACCAAGGTCTGGGTGCTAAAATTGCTCTAAAAGTAAACATGCTAAAATGAAACACGAAGCATTTCCTTTTCTCAGTAAGTAATATTCCAGTTGGTATACTACTCATTTCTTTTTCTTTTTTTTTTTTTTTTTTTAAAGATGACCGGTAAGGGGATCTCAACCCTTGGCTTGGTGTTGTCAGCACCACACTCACCCAGTGAGCAAACCGGCCATCCCTATATAGGATCCGAACCCGTGGCCTTGGTGTTATCAGCACCGCACTCTACCAAGTGAGCCACGGGCCGGCCTGGTATACTACTCATTTCTAAGTCACAAAACATTGTATACTATTTCGTCATTATTTTTCTTAATTGAATATTTTGAAAAAATAATTAATTACATACATCCCTGCAAATAATGTGAAGAACAAACCCTTTACTCTTTAGGACAAAAAATAAATCTAGAGATATGTTTTTACAATTTAAAAAATTGGCACCTGATTAAAAAAAAAAACAAAACTCATTGTGTTTATTGTTAGTGTGATTTGTGATTTTCAAAGACTTCTATAATGATGTCTTGCTTTTCTCCTACCCAGTCCTTGAATCTTTAATTTTCCTGATAGGCCCAGAAAAGCCCCACTGGGATTGGTTTTTTTTTTTTGTCTTTTTTCCGTGTCCGGCAACGGATCGCAACCCCCAGTGTTGCCCCCGCACCGGACCGGGGACCGGCGACGGGATCGCAAGCCTCGGCGCTGCTCCCACGCCTCGCCCAGCCAGTGAGCGGGAGCCGGTCTGTACGTGGGATCCGAACCCTCGGACGGGAGCGCCGCCGCGCTTCCCAAGCGGCGCACCATCCAGTGCGCCACCGGGCCGGCCCTGGGATTGGTTTTTATCCCCATTAAGAACACCATTTTAACTTTGGTTCTTTAATTTTTAATACCTTGTAAATAACCTTTAGGATTTACACCTATGTTTTAAAAAATGGTGCAACACTAGATTCAACTATTCTGGAAAAGTTACGTGAAGGTCTTTAAATGAAGATCTCTTGAGTTTCAAAAACAATTTATGCATTTAACTTCTTAAATCTTGGTATGTGATTGATACTTAACATTACTGGGGCAACCTCGAACACTCTGGTTCAGAATCCCAGTCCATTTTTATGGATTATTAAGAGCTGACTTTTAGTAAATACAGAAGTATGAGGACGCATTTACCTATTTCCAGTAGTTAAAGATTACTGAAATGCTTTGTAAGACCATGTCTTCTTGGCAAAAAACATAGTTTCAAAGCTGTTTTCTGGGCTGGCCTGTGGCTCACTCGGCAGAGTGTGGTGCTGATAACATCAAGGCCATGGGTTCGGATCCCATATAGGGATGGCCGGTTTGCTCACTGGGTGAGTGTGGTGCTGACAACACCAAGTCAAGGGTTAAGATCCCCTTACCGGTCATCTTTTAAAAAAAAACAAAGCTGTTTTCTTAAATCTTGTTTTAATAGGATGACTCAAGGTATTCTATGCAGATCGTATTTAGGGATTAAAAAAACAAAACAAATCCAGTATCTCTAGACTAGACAACTTTTTTTGTGTGTCGAGAACAGAAATGCATCTTCAGAAAATACTCCTATACCTATATGGATACCATATGTCCTGGCAGACACATGGATTTAGTCTCCCTTCTTTTTTATTAAAGTAATATATGTACATAGATATTTTTTGTTTGTTTGTTTTTAAAAGATGACTGGTAGGGGATCTTAACCCTTGACTTGGTGTTGTCAGCACCACGCTCTCCCAAGTGAACTAACAGGCCATCCCCATATACAGATCTGAACCCGTGGCTTTGGTGTTATCAGCAACACACTCTCCCAAGTGAGCCACAGGCCGGCCCTCGTATATAGTTCTAAAAGTCAAAAGTGCTACCTACCAGGTTTAAAAAACTCTATTCTCCTATTTTAGCTCTCCTCATTTTCATCTCTTTTAGCTCTTTATTCTTATATTTACCTAATTCAGAAAAAGATTACTTAGGCTGTTCTCTTGTTTTTTTTGTGCGCGCGCATGCGTGTGTGTTTTGGTGCTGGCCAATAGCAGATCCAAACCCTTGACCTTGGTGCTTATTAGCCCCATGCTCTAACAAGGTAAGTTAACTGGCCAGCCCCTGATTTTTTTAATATTAGACTTTATCTGTTGACTTATTACAAGTAATGTACATTTAGTTCTTAGAAAGCATAATTGACAGTACAGTGTTTACTCTGAAATTGCGCTTCATAGAGCAAGAAATCCTACAAAGCTAAATCATGAAATGGACTATACTGCACCACAGACAGTATTCAAACAAGTCTGTAGCTGTAGAATATGTTATTAATTGGCTGAGTTCTACAGAAAGCTTTTGCCTGCTTTTTTGTTGTTGTTGTTTTGACAGCAGCCTGTTCAGAGATCCAAACCCTTGACCTTGGTGTTGTTAACTCCATACTCTTGACCTTGGTTGTTAGCAACCTAGTGAATTAACTAGCCAGCCTCTGCTTGTCTCAGTCTCATTCTTATTCATCAATCGTGAATTATCAACATACTCACATAGTAAACTTTGGGGGGGGGAGGGGCGGCTGGCTGGTACATTTAAAGAGATCAAATTTACTGCTACTTAGGTTTGATTAATTAAAAAACAAAAGCAAACAAAAATAAAATACCTCCAAATAACCCAGGGTTGTGTCTTGTTCATTCTTTTAGTTTTAACAGAGAACAAAGACAAGTCTAAGTCACTGTATTAGAATGTTTTATTTATTTTTAGTTTATATTTTGCTAAGAAATTTTAAATGGTTATTTTATTTCATTATCACAAAAATGCTGAATTATGAGTTTAATCATTTCTTTTCTTTTTATTACTCCAAATAATTTCTTTATTGAATAGGATTTTGGTAGGAAATAAAATGTGCCATGTGAGTTAATGAAATAGTAATACACATGAGTAAATGAAATAGAAATAAAATTATGAATATGGTAAATTTTTAGCCAAAATATTTATTAAATACATTTTTCTGGTGACCAGACAGAACTTTAGCGAAAGGCAACCTGAAATCTAACACATAAACAGTTTTGGGGAAGTTTGAAACTTGGGTTTAAAACCTTAATGGGCATCATTGTTTCTTCATTGAATTGTTTCCTTTAAAGTGATGAAAAAGTCTGGGAGACTACCTGGTTAGAGCATGGTCCTGATAACACTAAGTTCAAGGATTCAGATCCCCATACTGCCCAGAGTTTCTGAGGCTGGCAAGTCCAAAATCCATCTGTTGTTGGTTACAGTGAACCAGGGGTCTCATATTGCAAGATGGTAGAAACAGAGAGAGCAGAGAGAGCTGTATTAGAATGTTTTAGTGTAGGGCCGGCCCGTGGCTCACTCGGTAGAGTGCGGTGCTGATAACACCAAGGCCACGGGTTCGGATCCCACATAGGGATGGCCGGTTCGCTCACTGGGTGAGCGTGGTGCTGACAACACCAAGTCAAGGGTTAAGATCCCCTTACCGATCATCTTTTAAAAAAAAAAAAAAGAGAATGTTTTAGTGTAAAGTCAGAACACTTAGATCAGAGCATGTAAATTTCCCCAGTTTTATCATTTTCATTATTATGTTTGGGATTTTTGTTGCAGATTATAGTCTTTTAGACATGTTTCTTTTGCATTTCTGGCACCCATAGTCATGGCCCATTTTAACCTTGCAAAGTTCTTTATTAGGAAACATTTCTAGAATATGTTTTGGTGATTTCCTCTGTCACCCAGTTTATCAGAATAGATTTACTTAGAACTTGTGAGAATCTGGGTTTTAAATTTGGAAGTGTTTTCTTCTACATCAGAATAGCTGAGGGTATGTGTCTGGGCAACTTGACAGAGATTCTCCTGGATTAGCTTTAGTTTTAAGTTTCTTTCAGTAACTACTGGAAACTCCATTTACACAAAACTTAGCAATAAATTTAATTTCTCTTTTATACACAAGTACATATTAGGACAGCACTAAGATAAACGCTTTTGCCTTAGCCTTGGCATTTCACTGGTCCAGAGACATTTCTCTTTCCTGATGATTGTCACAGCCTGGATAGGCTCTTCTTTTAGCAAAAGTGGATAGTATGATCCTCTGAGAGTTATCTTTTTGTGTATTTATGGTGAAGCACAGATTTGTGGGTGGGGTCCTATGAATAAAGTATGATAGAAATCATAAGAAAAAATGGTTTGGCTGCAGGAAGATCTCACTGTTTTTTGAAAATTAGAATTGGTTAGAATTCATATACAGGTATAGTGGATTGAATTATGTCCCCTCAAAACTCAGGCTTGAATTGTGTCCCCCAAGTTTCATGTACTAGAAACTTAGCCCCCACTGTGAGTGTTAAGAGGGTGGGAAATCCTATTATGGTAATTGAAAGGTGGAGCCTTGAAGAGGTGATTGGATTGTAGGACCCTGCAATAGTGAATGAATTAAAAATGGTGGTCAGGGGCATGGTTCTGAGGGCTTTAAAAGAGGAGAGTCTTTCTTTCTCTCTCTTTGTGCTCTCTCTGCTTCCACCATCTTCCAGTGTGTGACCCCTGGGTCACTGTCACCACCCCCAGATGGACTTTGGACTTCGCAGCCTCAGAAACTATAAGCAATAAATTTCATTTTCTGTATAAATCACCCAGATCCAGGTATTTTGTTATAAGCAACTGAAACAGACTAATACAACAGGGTACATGATTTCCTCCAAGAAGTAAAAATAAAAATATTTCTTCAGCTACTCAATTCAGAATCTTACTTATGATTAAAGAGAGTCTAGTCAAAGATTATATTTCAAATGAAAAAAATAAAAAATGTTTTCTTCAGTAAGCTTACTTATTTTTCGGCCTAGCAGTTATTGTTAAAGCATTATTAAATACTTTTTTTAAAAAATTGAGAATAAATTTGTTTTCTAATTTCTACAGCACCTTATTTTATGAAGCACCCATTTATTTTTTTATTTTTATTTTTTTATTTTCCTGTTTTGTCTTTTTTCGTGACTGGCAACGGATCGCAACCCTCAGTGTCGCGCCCGCACCGGACCGGGGCCGGCAACGGGATCGCAACCCTCGGCGCTGCTCCCGCACCTCACTCAGCCAGTGAGCGGCCGGTCTGTATGTGGGATCCGAACCCTCGGCGGGAGCGTCGCCGCGCTCCCAAGCGGCACACTGTAGCAGTGCGCCACCGGGCCGACCCCGAAGCACCCATTTATATATTAGACCAGAGATTGACAAATCACAGTTAATGGGCCAAATCCAGCCCATAACCTGTTTTTGTATGGCTCTGGAGGTAAGCGTGGTTTTTACAGATATAAAAGGTTGTTAAAAGATGCCACAGAGATCACAGATTGCATGTGGCCTGCAAAGCTTGAAATGATTACTGTAAGCTCCTTTACAGAAAAAATTTGCTGACGCCTGTCTCAGGCTGTCATATGTAATGTACATGTAGCTCTTTTTAAATGGTCTACAATCCATCCAAATTAGTGTCATCTTCAGTTAGAAAAATGTTTTGCTATATTCTGCTTACATATCCTGCATTTTTATAGAAATTCACTGAATTTGCCAGTCTTTATAGTTTGTATGGACTTTTATTAACCAGGGCCAAATGTGTATTTATGATGCCACAGATTTTAATTAAATTACACTGGATTTTTAAGAGTGTGTATGTATGTGTGCATGCACGTGTGTGTGCACACTTGCTTGCACTTACTCTTGTGCTTGCAGTTTATTGGTGGTGTACATTTTTGTGTTACTGCTTTATGTAGTGGTGGTAATGAATTTGAATATTGCCATTTCTCCTTGAAGTCAACATTTTCCTATTGATATCTTTGCCTACAGTATAGAGAAAAAATTACATCTTTGAGGCTGTATTTTCATGTTAAAGTGGGTTGTATGACGTGTTTGGTTGAGAGTTTTAATACCGACAGAGGGATTCCAGGAAAAATCTGCCTGGTTATAAAGCTTTGTCATTTATTATTTTTTATTGATTCTAAAGCATACTTTTTATTTTTCACCTTAACATCTTTGAAGTCAGAATACATCTTAAAATTTATGATATCTTATAAGTGACAGAGTTTTTTTTTTCCCTTAGTGGCACATAAAATAATGGTGCATCTTAAAATCAGTAAAGTATGTTCATATATTCTAGTTACTTTTTATGTGCTTTTTTTTTTTTATTCCTTATATTGACTACTTCTTATTTTCAGTTTGTGGCCAAAATATATTATTTTGGAAATCTTTCATCATTTAGGAGTTTGCTTTGGGGGTTATTTTAATCCTGAGATGTGCATGTGGAGTTAGATTGTAAGCACCATCCTCCATGTCTAGTCAGAGCAATTTAGGAAAATGACAGTTAACATAGAGTGTTTTGAGTAGAACAAAATCCTGATCTGTTAGTGTTAGTTAACAGATGACTTGGAGCCCAGTCTTATAGTAGCTACTATTTTGTTGAATATACTTTGTGGAAGAATGTTAACCAGAAAACCCGTTAGTCTTAGCTGAAATTTTCTTGGATGCTTGCAACTGTGAACACTCTGTGAATTTAAACAGTAATATCCTTGATGGGAAATAATGAAAAAATTACATAGTAATTGTTTTCTTAGACATTTAGTGTCTCTTGAGCAGAGCCACAGAGAAAGTAATTTGTTTTTTTAAAAAAACCTATTTTAATGGAGAATCACAAGTCAGTTACTTAAAAAGAGGCAAGACAAAAGGGGAAGGAAGGTGGGGATTAATGCCAACTTAAAATATACAGGCATACATTTGTTATTTAAGTCATTGTTTCCAAACCCTAGTTGTACCTAAGGTGATTTTTAAAATATCAATACCCACGTGTTTCAGGCAAATTAGAATGTCTGGGAGTGACTACAGGCATTTGACTTTTTAAAATCCTTTAAGATACTATTATTATTGTATTAAAAAAGCAATTTTTTTTCCCCTTTTTGTCTTTTTTCGTGTCCAGCAACAGATCGCAACCCTCAGTGTTGCACCCGTACCGGACCAGGACCGGCAACGGGATCGCAACCCTCGGTGCTGCGTCCGCACCTCGCTCAGCCAGTGAGCAGGAACCGGTCTGTATGTGGGATCCGAACCCTCGGCGGGAGCGCCGCCGCGCTCGCAAGCGGCGCACTGTAGCAGTGCGCCACCGGGCCGGCCCC
>NW_007726946.1:326056-371854 GCF_000696425.1 Galeopterus variegatus | reverse complement strand
TTTTTTTTTTTTTTTTTTTTTTTTTTTTTTTTTTTTTTGTGACCGGCAACGGATCGCAACCCTCAGTGTCGCGCCAGTACCGGACCGGGGACCGGCAACGGGATCGCAACCCTCGGTGTTGCTCCCGCGCCTCGCTCAGCCAGTGAGCGGGAACCGGTCTGTATGTGGGATCCGAACCCTCGGGCGGGAGCGCTGCCACGCTTCCCAAGCGGCGCACTGTAGCAGTGCGCCACTGGGCCGGCCCCCAGCAATTTTTTAAAAATAGATTTAACCACATATTTAGCACTTTCTTTGCTCCCCATACCTTCTTGTAGTTCATCTGCCTACAGTACATTCTTTAGAATTTCTTTTAATGAAGGTCTTCTGGGGGCCAACTATCAAGGGTTTTTTGTACTGAAATGTTTTTATTCTACCCTGTTCTATTTTTTTTTTTTCCTTTTTGTCTTTTTTTGTGTCCGGCAACGGATCGCAACCCTCAGTGTCGCGCCCGTACCGGACCGGGGACCGGCAACGGGATCGCAACCCTCGGTGTTGCTCCCGCGCCTCGCTCAGCCAGTGAGCGGGAACCGGTCTGTATGTGGGATCCGAACCCTCGGGCGGGAGCGCCGCCACGCTTCCCAAGCGGCGCACTATCCAGTGTGCCACCGGGCCGGACCTCTACCCTGTTCTTAAAAGAAATTTTTGTTGGGTTTATGTAGCAGTGATCTATTTCTAGGTGTAAGGATAAAGGAAAAACCGACGTGTTCTTCATACTGTCTACTCCCAGTACAGTTACTCAACACTTCTGACACCAGATGTGTGGGGGTTTCCCCCCAACAACCACCAATTCTGCAGATGATTCACCAGCTGGGTGTCCTCTAATTCAATTCAGTTCTGACACTATCTACTTGGAGACTGCCCCCCTACCCCCTGAGATGCCAGTTGGCAAGCACAGGTTATGGTCTGTGATTCTGATTGTAAATTGGGGTTCCTGTGACCTCCTTCTTTCTCTTTGGGCTCCATTAATTTTCTAGAGCAGCTCACAGAACTCAGGGAAACACTTTACTTACACTTACCCATTTATAATAAAGGATATTACAAAGGATACAGATGAACAGCCATATGGAAGAGATGCATAGCGTGAGGTATGAGAGAAGGGGCAAAGAGCATCCATGCCCTGTCCCAGAGGGCCACTCTCCAGGAACTTCTATGTGTTCTGCCCAGAAGCCCCCAGAACCCAGTCCTTTTGGTTTTTATGGAGGCTTTATTACTTAGGCATGATTGATTATATCATTGGCCGTTGGTGATCAACTCAGCATTCAGCCCCTCTCCCCTTCTTTGAGATTGGGGATGGGACTGAAAGTCATAACCCTGTAATCCTGTCTTGGTCTTTCCTGCGGTGACTAGCCCCCATTCTGAAACTATCTAGGGGCCTCCAGCCACCAGTCATCTCAGTAGCATACAAAAGACTTTGTAGATTCCAAAGGCTTTTATCACTTTGGAGATTCCAAGGCTTTTAGGAGCCAGGGATGAAGACCAAATATATATTTCACAGTATCACACCATCCTAAACTTAATGACTCAAAAACAACAACCACTTATTTGCCCTTGAATCTGTGGGTCAGATTTTTGGGCAGAGATTAATCGGATGGCTTGTCTCTGGTCTGCATGGTGTCATCTGGCTCATTCATGTATATCTAGGCACTTGGGAGGTCAGTTGGGGGCTGGAGAGATCCCTATGGCCTTACTTACATGTTTGGTAGTTTGCTGGGGTGAATGAAGCAACTGTGTAACATGTCTCTCATCATCCAGCTGGCCAGCCTGACTTTACTTCATGTTGTGGCAGGGTTTAAAAAAGCAATATAGAACTGGCAAGCTCCAATGCACAAGCACTTTTCAAGACTGCTGTCACATTTGTTAATGTATCATTGACCAAAGTAAGTCAGGTGCCCAAGCCCATTTTCAAAAGGGTGAAGGAATTAGACTTCATTGCTTGATGGCATAAGTGACAATGTCACATTCAAAGGGCTCTGCCTAAAGAAATGGGAGAGATTTATGTTTTTTTTTTTTTTTTAAAAGTCTATCACAGTATAGAATTTTAGATTGGAATATTTTTTCTTTCAGCACATTTTCTTCATTCCACTGTCTTTTGGCTTTCGTTGTTGCTATTGAGCAGTTTATTCCTGTGGCTTCTTTTAAGATTTCTGTCTTTGTGTTCTTTAGTTCACTATGATTTGTCTAGGTATGAATTTTCCTTTTTTGTCCTGTTTGGGTTTTGTTGAGCTTCTTTTGATTTGGTATCTTTCATCCTTTCTGGAAAATTCTTAGCCATTATTTCCCCCTGTCCCACTGTCGTCTTCTTCTGGAACTTCAATTAAGTTAGATTTCTTGCTTTGTATCCACATCTGTTAACTTCTCTTCTTCATACTACATTCTGGATAATTTATTCTGACTTACCTTCCAGTTTACTGATTTTGTTGTGGTGGTGGTTTTTTTATTATTATTTTTTTGGTGTCTGGTTAGTACACAGTGATCCCTGGACCTCAGTGTTATAAGCACCGTGCTCTAACCAGGTAAACTAACCAGCTAGCTCCCAGTTTACTATTTTCAGTTGCTCTCCACTGCTTAACTCTTCTGCCGTTTTTTAAAAAACCAAATTACCATAGTTCATCATCTTTTTCCTTTTTTAAAAAAAATTATGGTATAATTTACTTGCAATAAAATCTTTTTTTTTTTAGTGTGGAGTCTATCAGTTTTAATACATGCACAGATTCATTACTTTTATCTATGTATTTATGCTTTTGTTAATATCACACTCTTAATTACTGTTGCTTTACAATGTCTTGATATCAGGTAGTATGAGTCTTGCAGCTTTTTAAAAAATTTTATTTAGGGGCTGGCCGTGGCTCACTTGGGAGTGTGTAGTGCTGATAACACCAAAGCCACGGGTTCGGATCCCTATATAGGGATGGCCGGTTTGCTCACTTGGGAGAGCGTGGTGCTGACACCACCACCATAAGATCTATCCAGTGCTGACAGAGGTGTGTTCAGGTCCCCCACTGTTATTGTAGAACAGATGCTCCTTCTGTTACTCTGGAGTATGCTTTGTGGAGATAGACGTCCTCTTCTTTTTTGTTTGGTCTCTGCTGGTGACTGTCCTTGCTGTCAATACATTTGAGTCTCTGGTGGGCCACCTGCATGGTGGCTATGACTACTGCTGTGGTGACTAGCTGCTTTTGTGGCAGCTGTGGCAATGTTGTGGTGGCTATGGTGGGCTACCTGTGCGGAAATGGTGTTTTTGGTGTGCTCTTCACCTGGTTGTAGATGGGTTTGGCTTCTTCTGGCTCCTGCCTCAGGACCCCAGTGAGAGGTGGTGCAGGGGGAGGCTGTGGCGGTGGTGGCGAGCTTGGCTGCAGATGGGCTTTGCAACTATTTTTCAAAATGTTAGGCTCTTCCAGTTTTAATCTGCTAGATAACTTTTTATACTGGGCCTGTTATCTGAAGACTTTTTTCAAGTTTGTCTCATTTCTTTAACTTTTGGTGTACTATCAGGTTCCGTTGGACCCAGTTATAGTTTTTGAATTTCTCTTTTGGGAAATATTATTTGTAAAGATTAATATATAATGACCTTTATTCTTTTTTAGAAATCCTGCAAAGAACAAAGAGAAAATATACTTTGTTTTGCAATTATCATATGGATGCATTGAACCCTTTTGTAATTTTAAGACACCATTTTTGTAGTTTTACTTTTTTTTTTTTTTTTAAAGATGACCAGTAAGGGGATCTTAACCCTTGACTTGGTGTTGTCAGCACCACGCTCTTGCACGTGAGCTAACCGGCCATCCCTATATAGGAATCCGAACCCGTGGCCTTGGTGTTATTAGCATCACACTCTCCCAAGTGAGCCACAGGCAAGCCCTTAGTTTTACTTTTTATTATACATACTTGAAAATTCAGAATTTTCAGTTTTTTGCTCATAATGGCAAAGAGAACATTGGCGGAAGAAAATGCTTCATAATTATTATATGTATTAGAAGATAAATGTAGAGACATAGCTGCACTTTAGACCTGTGCTTTTCAGTATGGTAGTCACCAGCCATCTGTGGCTATTGAACACTTAAATAGACGTGTGTGTTGTAAGTGTAAATCACACACTGGATTTCAAAGACTTAAAAATAGACAAGAAATTTAAGATATCTGATTTTTTTAATATTGATTACATATTGAAACCTTTGGTATATTAATAAAATATATTAAAATTAATTTCACATGTTTATTTTTACTTTTTTCTTTTCTTTTTCGGGGGGGAGGGTAGGGGGACAGCTGGCCTGTGTATGTATTTTTATTCTTTTAATATGGCTCTTAATATATAAATTTACATATGTTGCTCATGTTATTTTCTATTGTGCAGTACTGGTTTGTACTTTAATGATGATGATGAAATGGATGTAGATGCAATATTTCAGACTGAGTCTTCAGATGACAGTATCCTAGATAAACTTTTCTGAACTCAAAATTCAGAGGTGAACAAATTATTTCTGAGGATATAAATGAAATATGATATTCTCACCCAATTAGTTATTCAGCAGGAAGGTCTTCATTGTGCAATATTTTGTAACAAGAACCTGGAACATCTCCTTTTGCTAAGAGGATATGTGACAGTATTTTTATGTATTTTATGATGTTTTTGCACCAAAATTTACTAGACAACTGGACAAATGCTGAAGTTAAGTATGTTTACAAAGATGAATAGAAGGAAATAGGTGATGTAGAAATGAAAATTTTCAAGACACCTGAACAAATGCTGAAGTTAAGTGTGTATACAAACGTGGATAGAAGGAAATAGGTGATGTTCTAGAAGTGAAAATATTCATTGGCTTATTCTGATTGGTTTTCATATGCTTTGCAATTATGGAACAAAAATGAGACTTTTCTGTTCTTTTTTTTTTTTTTTTTCCTTTTTTGTCTTTTTTACTGACCGGTAACAGGATCACAACCCTCGGTGTTGCGCCCATACCGGGGACAAGCAACAGGATCGCAACCCTCAGTGTCGCACCTGCACCATGCTCAGCCAGTGAGCAGGAACTGGTCTCCACATGGGATCCGAACCCTCGGCGGTAGCGCTGCTGCGCTACCGGGCCAGCCCGAGACTTTTCTTTTTTTTTTTTTTTGTCTTTTTTGTCTTTTTCCATGTCCGGCAACGGATCGCAACCCTCAGTGTTGCCCCCGTACCGGACCGGGGACCGGCAACAGGATCGCAACCCTCGGCGTTGCTCCCACGCCTCGCTCAGCCAGTGAGTGGGAACCGGTCTGTATGTGGGATCCGAACCCTTGGGCGGGAGGGCCGCCGCGCTTCCCAAGTGGCGCACTATCCAGTGCGCCACCGGGCCGGCCCCAGCCCGAGACTTTTCTGTTTTTGACGAAATTATGAGCCATCAAAAATTTCAAAACTAGGGCCGGCCCGGTGGCGCACTGCTACAGTGCGCCGCTTGGGAGCGGGGCGGCATTCCCGCCGAGGGTTCGGATCCCACATACAGACCAGTTCCCGCTCACTGGCTGAGCGAGGGGCGGGCGCAGCACCGAGGGTTGCGATCCCGTTGCCGGTCCCGGTCTGGTACGGGTGCGACACTGAGGGTTGTGGTCCGTTGCCGGACACGAAAAAAAAAAAAATTCAAAACTATTGCATTTTGATGGTGCAAGTGCAAGTAGAAGAACTGGAAATCATGATAAACTGGAATCTATTAGAGTTGTGTTTGAAATTAGGAATAAAAAAAAAATTAGGGATCAACATTTACAAGGTGGATATATTTGAGGTTTGTGAATGACAGTTCTTAAGCAACTGGACATTGCCCAATTCAGATATATAGACCTTCAAACCCATGAGAATAAGTGTTCGGGTTCACTGTGTTTGTTTATTTATTTATTTATTTTGGGGTTCGCTGTGTTTAAATGTCTATTAAGATTTTTAATAAAGTTTTTCACTTTCAATTTATTCTATTGTAAATTATTCATATGGTATTTATAATTAAAAAAAAAAGTAAATGGGAGCTGGCTGGTTAGCTCGGTTGGTTAAAGTACAGCCTTATAACCCCAAGGTCATGGGTTCGGATCCTGAACTGGCCAGCTGCCCAAAATAAGTAAATAAATAAATAAGAGTAAATGGTAATGATTATTTTTCCTGGTGTACTGAAGATTAACCATAGCAAATATAGTTGTTCTGTCATCTCTATCTGATCATTCCAATAACTGAAGTGTTTTAAAGTCTGTTTCTTTTTCTGATGATTCTCATTTATTGTGTTTTGTTTCATAGTATATTTAGTTATTTTTACTATGTGCTATTCATTGGCTTTGAGACATTATTTGTAGGACTAATTTGGGGCTTAGGATGAAAGTGCTGTCTTTTTAGAAAAGATTTTTATTTGCTTCTGCCAGGTAATTTGGACCACTGCCATTCCAAAACCATCTTAAATAATTTTCATAGTCTGAGGTTTTCTGAAATATCCACACAGTACAAATCTGTGCTTAGATCTGTGGATAGGCTGGTTTACTTCTGGTTTGCCCTTACCTTGAAGGTGTAGCCTTTTGAAATGCCAGCTTAAAGAGGAACCATCTCTTATTAGATTTCCTGCCTTGGGCAAGTCTGGGGCTTAGTTTCTACCAAGATGGCCCTTCGAAAAGGAGGAGCCATTTTGATGGGTTTAACAAGTGCTTTCAAAGCAGAAGTGAGCTTCTAAGCTCTCTACTATGTTTCTGGGTGCATACCCACTTTCCCTTTAGCTCTGGCTTGGTAACACCTTACAGCTCTTTGTTAGCGCTTTGTTGCTTTTAAGAAGGTTTTTATCTTCTAACATTTTTATGTGTTTATAGTTAGAAGGTTGTTCCAATAATCTAACCCTCCATTACCAGAAGTGGATACCGTATCTTTTTCTTTAGATCGAAAGCTTCCCTTGGTTCCCTGTACTAGCCAGCTCCCCCCTCCCCCCCAATAAGCTTCCCTGTTAATTCACATGTACAACAGACTTTAGGATACCATTGGCTAAGCGCTTTGTAAGTAGAAGGTATAGATAGAACTATAAAGACTAAATAGGTGGGGAGTCACATTTTAGGAGGCAGACCCCAAGAGTCATTAAGTCAGTTCATTTCAGCGTAAACACACACACACACACACACACACACACACACACACACACATGAGTTAAAAAAAAGGATGAAAGAAAATATTTGTATTTTCTTTGGGGCTTTTAGCATGTCTTTGAATTGGTCAGATGTGTTTGGGGCTATAGGAAGTTGAATGCTTATCAGTATGGAAAATTCAGGCTTGATATGAAAAACGTGATTACCAAAAAAACCCCACTTATTTATAGTTGCTATAGTGCCTAGATGACAATCACCCAGGCCATACTCATGAGTTGTGGTGTGCCTGGTGGCAATTTTTGAATAAAACTCTTATATTAACCTTCTTTTTAATTTATGTTCATTTTAAGGTTCAGTTTCTTTACAGAGCCATTTTTCTAAAACACCTTACACATATGTGGCAAAGTAATAGTAATTTGACGTTCTTTAGTCTAAAATAAAGTCTGCAGGTGATATGTAACAGGCACTCATATGATTATTTTGTTTCCTAAAGAATTTTTCCCTTCCACTAAAACCAAATCTTTCTTATCTAATTATTTTCTGTTATGTTTAAATAAAACTATAGCTGGGAAAATAACAGCTTTTTCTTAACATTTTCAGGTGGCCTTGCTTACCACTCCCCTTTAACAATGTAGTTTATTATGGTGTACTGGCCTACCTAAGCTAGGAATTAAGGTGTTCAAGTTTATAGGAAGATCACATATTTTGGTAACATACAGTAGGCTGCTGTTTTGATTCTTGGGTCTTGAGGTTAGATGTCTCAAATGTCTTTTCTTCAACTGCAAAACAAATATTTTAGAGCAGAGTATCAGAAGACACGGTAGAAGGTGAATGAGATTGGTGTGATAGTGAATGGATGCTTCATAGCTGGTGTGTGGTATTTTGTCCCCACTCGTGTGTAAACTTGTAATTGACAAAGCAAAAGAAGAAATAAGTTAATAAGTATAGTCATGCCATAAGGAGTGACATTTTTGTCTTTCTGTGTGATTTGACAACTGTATATGCCTTGTAACATGTTCATACATAGTACTTTGGTTTATTATGCATTAAAATCAACACTGGGGCTGGCCACTTAGCTCAGTTGGTTAGAGCTTGGTGTTGGTAACACCGAGGTCCAGAGTTCAATCCCTATTACCGACCAGCCACCAAAAAAAATCAACACTGATGTTTACATTTTGCACAATGAATTGTGTCTAGGGTTATTGTCAGCTGAGATAGTCACTATAAAGTCAAATTGGAGTTATTCCAAGCGTTGAATAATTCAAAATGCTTTGAAAAATTCAAAATGCTTTGAATTGCAAAATGAATGTTCATTGTATTAGTATTTGTCAGGTTATAAACATTTACCACATTTTTACATCAGTGATTTAGCCCTATTGTTATGAAAGTATGGGCAAGTTCTCTTCTCACACTTGTCTTTGTTTAATACACTTTTTGTTTGTTTTCTCCCTTGACTCTTGTAGCCTTGCAGTAGTTGTAACAGCAACTGCTACAAACCAGTCGCGACAAAACTTTTTTTTTTTTTTTTCAAAAGATGACCGGTAAGGGGATCTTAACCCTTGACTTGGTGTTGTCAGCACCATGCTCACCCAGTGAGCTAACCGGCCATCCCTATGTGGGATCTGAACCCTCGGCCTTGGTGTTATCAGCACCGCACTCTCCCGAGTGAGCCACAGGGCCTGCCCAAAACTCTATTTTTTGGTAGACTTGGTTTCACAAATTTAAATCTGAGAAAACAAACCTGGTTACTTCTTTCCAGGGCTACTTACATGTCATCAGCTTCTGGGCCTTCCAGAGAGGCAGACGTTTTATTTTGAGTAGGTTCACAAAACTTCCATTTGACTTGTTCTACTATGGAAATCTCCTTTGGGGATTTATTATCAGCCAGCAATCTGATAATAACGTTTATTTAATACTGAGACATAAACTTAGTAGTTTGCCATCTGTCTACTGTTTTCAAAAAACAGATGTGGGGCCGGCCCGGTGGCACACTGGATAGTGCGCCGCTTGGGAAGCGCGGCGGCGCTCCCGTCCGAGGGTTCGGATCCCACATACGGACCGGCTCCCGCTCACTGGCTGAGCGAGGCGCGGGAGCAACACCGAGGCTTGCAATCCCGTTGCCGGTCCCCGGTCCGGTACGGGGGCAAAAAAAAAAAAAAAAAAAAAAAAAAAAAAAAAAAAAAACAGATGTGACTTCAAATATACAGGTGAAAATTTAGTAACTCTTTTAAGGATTATTGAAAACATGATTTAGAAGGCTAACAGATCTTACTAATTTGAATGGTGTAGGATATAAAAGTGTCATGGTACTTTTGTAAGTTACTAAACAGAAGTTGCTGTTAAATGTATGTTGGAATTAAACAGGCCATTTGCCAAAGTATAGAATAATTAGCTTTTTTTTTTTTTTTGGCAGATGGCCTATGCGGGCATCCAAACCCTTGACCTTGGTGTTGCAACACCATACTCTAACCAACCGAGTAACCGGCGAGCCCTTAATTAGCTTTTATGTCTCAAAAATAATGTATGTTCTTGTGATGTTGTGATATGTATATTTTGGTTTTCACCCATTGTTCCTGACTTGTTCTAACCTTTCCCCCGCCCCACTTTCTGTCTTGGGGCTGGCCATTAAAAAAAACCCCATTCCAGAAGGAGGCCTGCTCCATACATGGGAGGAAGGAATGCTGCGCAGAGAGGCCAAGAAGAACCTGAACAAGCAGGACTTCCTGGTTTTCCCCACTCAGTCTGTTAGTGTTAGATTATACCCTTTTTGGGGCCGAGCCCGTGGCGCACTCGGGTGAGTGCGGCACTGGGGGCGCTGGGAGCGCAGTGATGCTCCCGCCGCAGGTTCGGATCCTATATAGGAATGGCTGGTGTGCTCGCTGGCTGAGCGCGGTGTGGGTGACACCATACCAAGGGTTGTGATCTCCTTACTCGTCACGAAAAAGACAAAAAAAAAAAAAAGATTATACCCTTTTTGTCCAATCACGTTTCTACACATTTATCCATGCTTCATCTGTCTTAAGTAATAAAGCTTCCGTAAAAACCCAAAGCACAGGATTTGGGGAGCTTCTAGATAGCTGAACATGTGGAGGTTCCTGGAGGAACCAGGCGTGCCCAGGGAGGGCACGGAAGCTCTGTGCCCCTTACCCCGTACCTCACCCCATGAGTCTCCTCATCTGTATCGTTTGTAGTATCCTTTATAATAAACTGGTAAATGTAAGTAAGTTTTTCTCAGAGTTTTGTGAGGTGCTCAAGCAAATTAATCAAGCCAAAGAGGGAGAGGGGGTCATGGGAACCCCAATTTATAGTTGGTTGGTCAGAAGTTCCAGAGGCCTGGGCCTGTGACTGGCATCTGAAGTGGGGGCAGTCTTGGGGCCTGAGCCCTTAACCTGTGGGATCTGATGCTATTTTCAGGTAGATAGTGTTAGAATTAAATTGGAGGACACCCAGCTGGTGTCCACTGCAGAACTGCTTGTTTGCTTAGTGTGTGGGGAGAAATCCCCACACATCTGGTGTCAGAAGCTTGTTGTGAGAGTATAGTGGGAGAAACTTTTTTCCAGTCAGTTCCTTTTTCCCATTTTTCCTTAAATTTGACTGGGTGACTTCATTGCATTTAACATATAGTGTACATAACTGGATTTCTTTAAAAGAAAAAAAACCTACTGTGTTGTAATTCTTTTTTTTTTTTTTTTTTTTTTTAAAGATGACCGGTAAGGGGATCTTAACCCTTGACTTGGTGTTGTCAGCACCATGCTCAGCCAGTGAGCAAACCGGCCACCCCTATATGGGATCCGAACCTGTGGCCTTGGTATTATCAGCACCGCACTCTCCCGAGTGAGCCACAGGCTGGCCCAACTGTGTTGTAATTCTAATTTTAAATAAACACAGCCTAGATTTAAAAGTAGGAAAATTATTGTAATATTTCCTTCCGCTTTATCAGAGTGATATTTAATTAAAAAGTACATGTTCCTCACTATATCAGGAGTTATGATTCTTTTGTAGTAACAGGAAGTCCTATCTAAACTAGCGTAAGCTAAAAAGAATTTGCCTGATGTTTGCTATAAAGATAAGGCGTGGCACTGGCTTGAAGCTTAGGTGAATACCGGGGCTCAATGTCATAGCTGGACTGATTTCTCTCTTACCATCTGCTTCTGAGCTGGCTTCCTTCACAGCCTCCACATTGTGGCAAGATGGCCAAAGTAGGTTTCATCCCTATTCTTTCATCTATGCCAGCATTATTTGTGAATGTCGTATTGTCTGTCATTGTCTGAGTCCCTGAACCAGTTAGGAATGTTATGTGAATAGTCTTAGATTGGACTCATTTGCTCTACCTTTGTCTCAGGAATGGGGTCCTATCTGAGCACTTGGATAGAGAGAGGAAGATGAATTATCAAAAGAAAGCCAGGAGGCTGGGCATGCAAACAACAAAAGCTCACCATATATATGAAGGTTTCGGTACAGGGGGAATTGATTTTTATCTTTGGGAGTTTTATTTCTTTTTTTCTCTTCTTTTTTTTTTTTTTTTTGTTTTTTGTTTTTTGTTTTTTGTTACCGGTAAGGGGATTGTAACCCTTGGCTTGGTGTCGTCCGCACTGCGCTCAGCCAGTGAGCGCACCGGCCATCCCTATATAGGATCCGAACCCACGGCCTCAGCGCTCCCAGTGCTGCACTCTCCCGAGTGAGCCAAGGGGTCGGCCCAGGAGTTTTATTTCTGAGGTGACCCAAATCAAGAACAGTCCTATGTCCTAGGAAACCCTAATGTTTTGTATATACTTCTTACATTACAATAAAGAAATACTCATCAATTTCTCATTTCAAATGTTAAAGAGCTGGCATTGCAAATTTCACTGAAACTACTGTAAGCTAGCTAGAGCTGAGGGACGTGTTCACCACATAGGTAATTGAACTTATTGTGTTCCTCCCACCAAAGGAAACAACACTCATGCACAGTGAAAGGCAGGTCCAGGAGGCCAGTGCTCATGTTTAATATTTTGCTTATTTAAATAGCTTTCTATCTTTTTGCAGTCATGCCTAACTATATTGAAAATAATTTTTAAACCTTTTCTATTCAGAAGTATGTTCATAATGTATAAAAGCAAAGAGGACTCATACTTTACTTGCTCCATAAAAATAAGATGTCTCTATCAACCCCCCCCCCCTTTTTTTTACACCACTTTCTTACCATTATTTCATATGTTAAATAGCTGGGAAGGCTATACCACAATATCTCCCATTCGTAGGTCAAGAGATAAGATCAGATCCTTCTGGTATAGGATATGTAATTTTAGTCAAGATTTTCTCCTATAGAAAGTTCAGAAATGAGATTTTAGGAGATCACTCAGCGATCTGAAAGTTTTCCTTAGATTCTTTTTCTAGGCAAAGACATTTCCCTTTTCTTAACTTACTTGTTAGTTACATTTTGCAACATCTTAAACATTTTCTCCTCTGATGTTGACCTTCTTCCTGTGATTGTATAAACTTTTCATTTACATTCTAGCAATATGTGTTAGGGTTAAAATAATTAATGTTTAAATATTTCTGTTGTTTCTTTAATTTTCTGTAGGGTGTTTTTATTTTCCTAGCATGGAGACTGAACTGTGGTAGAGAAAAAAATTGTCATATCTTTACTTCCCATCACATATTTATTATGTGCTTTCTACATTTTAGGTACCTTTCTAGGGTCAGGAATACTGTCTATAACTCTACTAAAATCATTTTCTTGAAATTGTAAGAAGATTAATCCACAGAATGGCTGTATGATAAGAAAGGCAGATTGGAGTCAAGCAAGGAAGGGGGAAAAAAGGCCTGCTCAGAGATTAAGTTATTTAGAAAATGAGGATGACATGGATAAAAGGGATGAAAGGAGAAGAGATTGACTAATCTGAACAACAGTGAAAAAAAGATGACTATGGAGAGCTTGTTACAGGATTAAAATATGGGACATACAGGAGAAGAAGAAATCAAAGATAATGGGCCGAGCCCGTGGCACACTCGGGAGAGTGCGGTGCTGGGAGCGCTGCAGCGCTCCCGCCGCGGGGTCCGATCCTATATAGGGATGATCGGTGCACTCACGGCGCTCACTAGCTGAGCGCGGTGCGGCCGGCCTCAAAAAGGACAAAAAAAAAAAAAAAGAAATCAAAGATAATGGGCCGAGCCCGTGGCACACTCGGGAGAGTGCGGTGCTGGGAGCGCTGCAGCGCTCCCGCCGCGGGGTCCGATCCTATATAGGGATGATCGGTGCACTCACGGCGCTCACTAGCTGAGCGCGGTGCGGCCGGCCTCAAAAAGGACAAAAAAAAAAAAAAAAAAAAAAAAAAGAAATCAAAGATAAACCCAGAGTTCCATTGGCTGTGTGGGGGTTGCTCCCTGGGAGAATGATGATGCCATGGTAGAAAGAAGAACTGACTATGGGGACAAAAATAAATTCTGTTAAATAAATAAATGAGGGAGAAGAGAAATCTCCTGTACAAAAGAATCGCAAATAATTTGTGTATAGATACTTCCCTCCTCCCTCAAGGAGGTGGAGCTTACTCTGTTTCCTCCTTGAATATACTACGCTGGCTTAGTGAATTGCTTCCAAAGAGAAGGTAGACATTCAAGGTGAGTACATTAAACAACTGAAAATACGTATGTCAGAGAGTTTAGGGCTGAAGATGAAAAATGAGGCCGTCATTAATAGTGACACTGTAGTCTATGGGAAGATGTGATCTTTGTGGGAATGAGTAATGAAGAAAAGGCAGGCAGCTAATCAAGTCCTAGGGATGTCTGGAATTAGAGGAAGGGGAAAGGAGGTACTGACAAGATCATCTGCACATTTCACTGTCCAAAGTTAAGAGAGAGGGTTTAGAGGGTTTAAGGAGGAGAGAGTTATTTATTCAAACATCATGAACAATAGAAAGCCCAAAGATGGGGTAAAGAGGATTACTTTTGATGTAAAAGTCACATGAAGCAGGAAATAAGGAAATGTAGTTAGACTCCAGAATAGATAATAGAATTAAGTTAAAATTTCAGTTTTTAAAATAAGATTAAATGTTTAAAGATGGATTTAAACACTATTTGTTTGCCCTTCTCTTTTCTTCTGACTACTCTAGTCCCCTGTGATACTTGCAAGGCCAAAGTAACACAAAAATTTTCTGATCCCTTGAGGGTAAAAAGTAAGCCACAGAAGTTTTGAAAAAATAAAATAAAATAGCATATTCTTCACATGCTCTGAAAATGTCTTGAGGTTCTCAAATCCTCAGATTTATTAATATGTATCCATAGAAACGTGGATGAAGGCCATACAGGTTAAAGTCAAACTTACATGTTATAAAGCAGGTGCTCAGTGAGTTAACAAATATAAAATTCTAAATTACACTTAACCTTTTAGGTACAGTCTTCAATAATATAGTTCAAACACTTGTGTATATTCTTTCCTTTTATTATCCATCCTTTATAACTGAGTACATGGAAGACTGGCTTAAGACCAGAAAGCAATAAGTTAAATTGAGATGCTTCTTTTTGGTAATATTAACACTTAACATTTTCCCCTAAGCCTAATAAAACATTGTAATAATTTTATAAAGATGCACCAAAGTGGGGATACTACCAAAAGTGAAATGTTGGTTGGCTAGTAGTACCTCCACTCAGTAGTTCACAAGTTTGTCAGCTGACAAACACAAAGTATAAAATCAGAATTTACAAGGCACTTAGTGAAATAAGTATATAATGTATGAAAATCAAACTGTGAAAGTTGAAGACCATCTGTAAAGAAAAATGTAAATATTAAAAATTTTTAACTACCTAGGGTTTTATTGTTTTACTGCTTCAGCAAATGCCTATATCTTCTATAAAATGGGACTCATTTTTATTTCCACTTCAGTATAGGAGAAACTGATTAAAGGCCCATGCTTTTTTTTTTTTTTCCCCTTTTTGTCTTTTTTACTGACCAGTAACGGGATCGCAACCCTCGGTGTCGCGCCCGTACCAGGGACTGGCAACGGGATCGCAACCCTCGGTGTTGCGCCCGCACCGTGCTCAGCCAGTGAGCGGGAACCGGTCTCCACATGGGATCCGAACCCTCGGCGGGAGCGCTGCTGCGCTCCCAAGTGGCGCACTCTCCAGTGCGCCACTGGGCCGGCCCAAGGCCCATGCTTTTTAAGACAGGACAATTTCTACCAAGGAACCAAGCTGGCTGCTTCCAGATAGATGCTCCAGACTTCTTTCAGATGCTTCTGGGATATGGTCTTCTGAACATGATCTTCAGCCTCATTTGCTTTCTGTTATTTGCTCAGTCTCAAAGCTCCTGACTCGGGCTTTTGATCTGCTTTCCCGCAGTCTCTGTAGCTGGACAAGTATCTGAATTAACCATTCCCATAGCTCAGTTGATTAGAGCGCACTGCCTGTAACACCAAGTTCAGGGGTTCGGATCCCTGTACTGGCCAGTTGCCAAAAAAAAAAAAAAGAACCGTGACCAGAGTTTTGGCCTTACCGGTATCTGCAATTTGTATTTACCTCCACCTACTCACACCCTCTTATGCCAATTGGTCGCCCATAGACCAGCCTGTACTTTGGTCACTACCCAGATCCAAACAGAGCTGCCTGCCTATTTTAGTATCTAAAAGCTTTTATGATTAAAATTTTCCTTTAACTGGGAGTCTTAACTGCTTTACTTCAGCTTACTTATTAAATAGTAATGGATAACTCCAATAAATAAAGATCTATAAAAATAAAATGAAACAACTTAAATCCTATGTAGTTATAGAAAAGTTTGTGGTATTTGATGGAAGGATTTACAAAGTTGTTGAATTAAAGGCCCTGAGTTCCTTCTAATTTTGCTCAACTGTTAAGTATACAATGGTAGTAATAACCACATAAACTATTTTTGCTAACTCCACACCAATTTGGGGGGCAGGGATTGGTTATTGGAAAAATACAAAAATTCTCCCTACTGATTAAAGTGTGGTGAGCAAATAATTTGCTACCAAATTATAAAGTACTTCACTGTTCCTGAATGATGAAAATCTAAATATATTTTCTTTCTGAGAATTTAATTAAGTTAGTTAAAGCCATATTATTAGAGTTGTTCTTTTTTTTTTTTTTAAAGATGACCGGTAAGGGGATCCTAACCCTTGACTTGGTGTTGTCAGCACCACACTCAGCCAGTGAGCGAACCAGCCATCCCTATATGGGACCCGAACCCGGGGCCTTGGTGTTATCAGCACCGCACTCTCCCGAGCGAGCCACAGGCCGTCCCTTAGAGTTGTTCTTATCTGCCTACATAATGGAAATAGTCTACACACATACTGTGAGACAGTTTCAGCTATGCCCTTACTCCTTGACTAGGGACTATTAGGTTATTTTCTACATAATTTGAATACTAAGATACTCCATACAAAAGTTGGTTAAATAAAAGTATTTGAGTTAGCCCCAAACAAAACCAAAAACCTTGTGGAAAGAGTCTTTCTCCTAGTGAAAGAACTTTAAACTTTCTAGTAAAAACTTGACATTAAGTACTTACTGTTGCTTGTGTTTAATACCTTGCTATATACCTTATTATGTAGTAATGGATATCTCCTATAGAAATGTTTTGCTTTCTTGTTCAAAGAGCAAAAGAGATATTTTTGGTGTGATTTAGGAATTTGAAATGAACCCTTACTGTAATATAAAGTAGATGAATTATCACTAGCTTATAGTTTTCTCTGTATAAATTTGTGACTCTGAGTTTTTCACAAAAACCGTTTAAATCCTAGACTAATTGTTTCTGAAATCCAGCATGTTTCTGAGCCACCGGTTAACCTTTATTCAGGAATAGGAACACATTTTAATAATAATTTTAATAATTAGCTCAAGGAAAAACATAATTAAGAAAGTTAATCTGTTGCTCAGTGAAACAATGCAATGTTTTAAAGCATAATATAAACTTGGGTTTATGTATTCCAAACCAAATTCTTTTGTTAGCATAAATAAGGGAAAGCCTAGGAATGATCCTAGTTCTTGCCATGGGAGAATCTAACAAGAGACCTTTTTTCTGTCGTCCTGTGCAGTAAGTGAATTTTTTTTGCCACTTGCTGCACTGTACAAGGGTGTTTCAAGAAGTTCATGGAAAGATTTGTATCATTTTCTTCTTTTTTGCTTTTTTTTTTTGACTGCTGGCCAGTACATGTATCCAAACCTTTGACCTTGGTGCTCTAAACAACTGAGCTAACTGGCCAGCCCTGTCTTTTAATTCTATTTTTCCAGGAACATTTTGAAGTTCTCTTATATTACAGAAACTAATTAATGCACATTAGCAGTTACCTTGATGTTATGCATAGTTATTTATACAGAAACATAAAAATTGTTGTGAATTCTTCTTTGAACATGGAATCACATTTTAAATTGTGAACTGATGAAGTTCACGATATAAAGGAAACTTGTACTGTTTTTGTTTTCTTTTTGTATATTTGTATAATGGATCCTTTTACAACATGAATAATTGCCTCTATTTTATGTTTTGTCTATCTAGAACAGAGACACTAGGCAAGGACAAGATTATAATTTGGAGACTTTGGTGACCTGATCCAGTTTTCAATGAAGGAAAAATTGCAATTTGTGAACATATTTTTAAAACCACCGCAGTGATCAGTATGTTAGAATAGTCCATTTAATTGGTTATCTCTAAATACAGTTATAACTGGCTGTTTTTTCCCATTTCACCACAAAGTCCTACAAAATAAATGGAGGGAAATTATATCTTTTTACATTACCATCTCATCTTTATTTGGGTATCTATCAGTAGGTCCACTGTTGGGCAAAGAGATAGTTAAAGTGACAGACAATGATGTCATTGACTTTGCAAGTTGAGGAAATGAATATTAATAAGATACATCTGTCAAAAAGTAATTTTATTCATGGACTTTACCAGAGTTCCTGTCCATAAAAAATTTCTTTTCCTGACTGTTCATTTTTATCATGGTTTGATGAAGTCCTGTCTCCTGAGTTTGTGACCAACTCATATTTAGCAGGAATACATTGAGAAAAGTGTAGGAGTTGCACACCATTTATTGAGGAAATCTTGTCTAAAGTAATTTTGGAACAAAATAGGGATTAAAAAAATAATACTGGGCTGGCCTGTGGCTCACTCGGGAGAGTGCGGTGCTGATAACACCAGGGCCACGGGTTCGGATCCCATATAGGGATGGCCGGTTGCTCACTGGGTGAGCGTGGTGCGGACAACACCAAGTCAAGGGTTAAGATCCCCTTACCGGTCATCTTAAAAAAATAAATAAATAAATAATAATAATAATACTGAGGAGTTGTACAAGTTGTTATTTTTTTCCAAGACTGCTTTTGTGCAGATGATAATTCCCTGGTTATCTCCTGTAGATGACTGTTTTGTGTTGTACCTGGTTCTTAAACACTGTCACTGAGATCACTTACTGTGGCTGAGAATGATGGATGCTTTGCTTTGAATGAGGATTTTTAGTAGTCCCATAATCTAATTGATGAATTATGTCTGTGTGTATGAGTCCTGCTGTTATTAGATGGCTCCTTCTGTAAAAGAGCTGTTTACCAAATTAGGGAATTTGGATATATTCGTACAGGAAACCCTTGAAAAACAGGAGTTTAAACTGCAAGGGTTCACTAAAACATGGATTTTTTTCAATAAATATATTGATTTGGTATATCATGAATGTATGACATACCTAACCAAACAGTTAAGTAGCCTACCTAACCATAGGCTATTAATAGTTAAGTACTTAACTGCTATTTAAGTAAAGAAGTAATGACACGCACACACACCCCACCTTGCCCCAAGGGGATCAGGGATGGGGTGCATAGCACCAAAAGTTCTTATGTACTTAAGTAGTTAAGTCTTTGAGGAGTCAAAAGGTATATACAGGGACTGCAGCAAGGGTCAGCGAGTGCAGCCTTGGTTGGTACCCCAACCCCTCCCCCACCTAGTGTATTCAAGGGTCAACTGTACAGTGAAAACTCAGCTTTTAGAAACCACAAGACCAAAATTATCAGTGTAAGAATGGAAATTGAAACTGCTGTGGAGTCTGCACCTATTTAAAGAATGTTACAGAAAATTATAATTTATTTCACTAATAATGTTAAGCTAGAATCTGTTAGAATAGTCAAATTTTGAAAAAAGAAGTAAAATAAGATCCGGTGACTCACCTGTGAACTTAAATACAAGTTAAAATGTTTCCAAAACTGGTGAAGGAAATCAGAACCAAAGCACAAGTTAAACATTGGCTTAAGTAAAAGGATCTGCAACAGAGTTCATATCTCCCAAGTCAAGACACTTAAAAAAAAAAATGGAAATTTTTATATAACCTATTTTCCACATCCCCCAAACTAGGTCATGCCAGTGGCTTAAACTATATAAGCCTCAAACTTGTTTAGATAAATATTAACTCTTCAGTAGGAAAGATGAAGGACTGATAGGAAAAGGAAAACTGTGATGGTGTTTACCATTTTCTTCCAGTTATAATTAATTTCCTGTTCTAGACTACCTTCTGTTGTGTCTACTTGGACTAATGGGTAAGATTTTTAGGAGCCTGCAGGTGAATAAAAGTATTTTTTTCCCCAGTGGTGCTAATATTTATTTATAATTTTCAAGTTTATTTATTAATATTACTATTTTTTAGCATTCTTTTTTAAATTTAATCTTTATCGAATCAAAATTGGTTATACATATTTTGAGGGTTCAACATTGAGATATGTTGATCAAATCAATACTACTAGCATATATATCGTTGCAAATCGTAATTATTCTTTATGCCCCTTGTCCAATCCCTCCCCCTCCCCCCTAATTGCCCTAGATTTCTTCTCTCCCTCTGAAAGAATAATAGTTTTTAAAAAAGATACCTTCCTCATTTCCCTCTTCCTTCCTCTCCCCGATAATTCTGCTGTGGTATATTTGAAATGGGCTGTATAAACATCATTATAGCTTTTGGCAGTGCCACCTGAAGGCAAGCTCCCCCTGATCTTCTACCCACAAAATTTGACTACTTTGACAGATTCTAGCTTAACATTATTACAGCTTTTAACATTATTAGTGAAATAAATTACACATATGTCAACACCTGTAACACAAACCAACCGCATTTAAGGTTGTATTTTCTTTTATTTTTTAAAAATAAAAAGATTTAAGCACTTGAATGAGAAGATACAATTCTGTAAAACTCCAAAAGCATTTCTCAGTTCCTTCTGTTGTAGTCCTGTGATTAATTTATAACTTCTAGGTATTAGTTTTCTAGAATTTATAACAGAAGAATTTAAGTTGCTTTTCAACAATAATGATCTATATTTTGACATACTTTGGCTTGCTTACATGAAAAGTCCAAGTAATCCTGCCTCAGTGGTTCTTAAACTTGAGCATGCATCAGATCACCTGGAAGCCTGGATAAAACAGAAATTGCTGAGGCCCACCTCCAGTTTTTTGGGGTTTTTTTGGGTTTTTTTCTGACCCACCCTCGCAACCCTCGGCTTGGTGTGGTTTGCACCACGCTCAGCCAGGGAGTGCACCGGCCATCCCTATATAGGATCTGAACCGCACTCTCCCGAGTGAGCCATGGGGCCGTCCCTCCAGTTTTTGATTCAGTATGTCTAGAGTGGGGATCCAAGAATTTGCATATCTGACAAGTGATACTGATACTGATGCATTTGGAAAAGCACAGTAGCTTGTGTGAATATTTTTACATATTTGGGTTGGCCAGACCAAAGCCCTTTTTAGGTGAGTATTATTTGTTTACAGTTCACTGTGCTGTAACTGATTTGTGTTTATTGTTGTGCAGGGTATTAGAAGGCAGGAAAATGGAGTTTTCACTTGCAATTTTAGGTTCAACTTAGTCCTTATCTTAGAAACTTCTTGCCTTATATAAAGCAGTTCATAAAACCCATTTTGCCAGCTCAGGGCAAACAAAAAGTTATTTTTATCACCTGTAATTAACATAATTCAGGAAAAAGGAGCAGGCTCAAGGAAAGGCTAGCATTGAAGAAAGTGAGGAAGCTCAAAGATTACTTTTCTGAAACTAGTATTACCAAATATAGCATATGAAATTGGTTTTATAATTCTGAGCCTAGTTACTCAAGTCTAGGGCTGTGTTTGTAAGGGTAAATATGAATACTTACAAGGTTGCTCTAACTTCAAACATCAGATCAGCTTGTTTGAGTAGCTGGATGTGTGTTATTGTGCAGAACTTGGGGAAGTGGATAGACAGAAATACAGCTTTCACCCATTGATGTCTTTCAACTTCTCACATCTACTCTCTTTGTTTGACATTATCAAAAATTAGTATTCCAAAAGCTGTTTCTATACATTGTGCCTTTACATTTATAGTATAGCTAAAAAGAAGTTTCATTTAAATCCTTAAAATTTTTTTTTCAAAAAATTACTGCCAGGCATTTTCCCCATCTCTTGACTTTTGTTTAATCTTTGTCTTATTTCAATGACGTAGAGCTGTTAACTTAATTGAGCCTTAAATTATAAAGGTACAATATTTTTAAAATCTTAAAATTAAAAAGATCCCTTTTAATTTTAAAAATATGTTTTAAATTTGTAGTTTATTATGTTTCATGGCCCAAAATAGTACACTGAGTTTTTGGAGTCTTCTGTCCTGCCCATGCCAATAAAAGCTACATCATATGGTATGACTGCTGTCACACTAGGAAACCCAAACTATGCAGACATTGCCTTGTATGAAGCAGAGACGCATCTCCTTATATGCTTATCTTTTCAAACCAACATATTGACCAGGATATATTAGGATTCCAGTACATCACAGTATCCTATCCGTTGAGTCTTCCAGCTCAATCTCCTACCAGCTTCAATATTTGGCCATATTATGAAAACAATACAGTAGTTCGCCCTTATCCATGGTTTTGTTTTTCATGGTTTCGGTTACCCACATCAACCGCAGTCCAAAAATGAGTGAGTACAGTATATATGAGATATTTTGAGAGAGACCATTTTCACATAACTTTTATTCAGTATATTGTTCTAAGTATTCTATTTTGTTATTGATAATTGCTGTTAATCTCTTATTGTGCCTGGTTTATGAATTAAGCTTTATCATAGGTATGTATGTTTAGGAAAAATGTAGTATATATAAGCTTTACTACTGTCCAAGGTTTCAGCCATCCACTGGAGGTCTTGGAATGTATCATCCCTGAATAAGGGGGGACTACTGTAGTCACAGAGGATTTTTTTCTTCGTTATTTCTAAAAGTTTATTTTGAAGGACGAGCAGTTTCTTCTGGGGGAGTTGGAGTTAAGTAAATAATGGTGATGAATTCCTTCAGAGGTGTACAGAGGAACTCCAGAAGCATATGATTCTTGATAACCCTTTTCTTCCCCATCAAGAAAAAATAATGGATTTAATTTTCTGAGAATAACATTAATTCTAAAAGTGCTCTTTGACATCCTTATTTAATAATTTCTTGTCTTGTCCAGCTTGAATCCATCTCATGGCTTTGGTCTTAATTTGGGACTATGTTAGATAATTGAGGTTAAAAGATCTGAAAAACAGACCAGAAAGGAAGATACTTGGGAGAAGCTGTTTATGTCAGTTTGACCCCACTAACTGACAGTTTGCTTTTGGAGGCCTAGAGGTCAGATAAAATTTCTGTCAGTCAAATAACAAATATATGTGGAATCCCAGTGTGTGCCTAGTACTGTGGTAGGCCAACCTGTGATTACTGTCTTCAAGGAACTTTCTTAAATGTAAGTATTTGAAGTGTTACCTTAAGAAAAAAATTTCTGCCAGAGATGGGGGGTGGGGGTGGGGTTGGAGGTGGTGATCAGCCAAGGATTTAATTCATTAGGATTCTAATATTTTTAGGAAAAATTTAGATGTAATTTGAAGCCATTTTTATGCCAGCAAAATCATTTGTGTCATTGCCTGCTCTGTGACATAATGGTTGCACCAAGTGAGAATTGGAACATAGGTCAGAAATTCTTATTATCTTGGTGTCCTATGGCAGATATTTTTAGGATAAGGAACAGCTGAACAGTTCACTGTGAGTCAGGTTTCTTATTCAGAATGTTATTGAATAAATATTGAATTTAAAACTTTGAATATTTCTTTCTGAATTAATTATTCTTCTGAAAACATAATTTTAAGCCATCATTAATGGACTAAATTAATACTTTATATCACAAGAATACAGCTTTTGGTATCAGAGAATTGAAATGGAAGTGGAGATTTTTCACAGATGTAGACTGTTGTGAATTGGTAATTATACTATCTGTCAGAGTTGTCAGAGAGTTTCAGAAAGATATTCTAATTTTTATGGGAGAAAGGTTTGAAAATGTGTGTTTTTCTCTTTTAACCATAGCTCAAATTCAAAGCGTTCTCATGGTAGAAGGTGGGATTAATGATTGGCTTCTCCCAAACCATAGCACGTTAACTAGTAGAATAGAAATTGGAGTTAAAATTTTCGTAGTCTTACCCAGTGACTTGTTTTCCTCACTATCCAAAAAGAAAGCTAAATATGAAAAAACTTTTTGAATTTTGTCATAAATGGAATTTGTAGCCTTAAGCCAATACGCAGATGCAAGACACTTTTGTTGTGTCTGATCTGTTTGGATGGCAATTATTTATGTAAGCTGGATCTGCTTAATCTTAAATTCTAAAGCAAATGTGATTAATCATCTTTGGAAAAAGATCTGCTTTTCTTTTTTTCTGTTTTTGTTTACTGAATTTTTAGAGAGGATGTATAATTATATTAAATAAGCTATTGGTGAAACAAGGGGAAGGTTGAGGAGATACATTTATAGGCATTGTTTTTGTTATTTGAGGTACTGCCACCTCCAAGGGGGTACTACACAGCAAAACCAGAAAAACTTAGGAATTTTTTTATGGTCCCAAAAGTGAACTAAGAAGAGACCCTTTTAAACCGGAGAAGTTAACTTTTATTCTTATGCAGTGTTTCTTTGTTCTGGAAGCAGGGGCAATTTTAATAACCAGTTGAATAAATTATTTTGGTTAAGTCACAGGCAGTGAGATCATTTGTTCAATGTTAAGCCTTTGGGGAAAGAAGGATTAATGGATTTACTTCTCTCTTCAAGCTGCTTTACTTGCGGTTAGGTCGTAATTACCCCATGGTATTTTATATTTTAAAATGTGTATTTTATAATTTTGAGAAGAAAGTTTAAAAATTAAAATTCTGGCTAAAGGTTTTTATTGTTATTCAATTAAATAAGATACTCTAAGATATCTTAATGTGAGTTATGTCCTCACGTAAATTGACATGTGTGTATGCTTCTGAATTCTCTTTGTTGATGGCGTTAACTAGCCACCAACATTCATAATGTTGCAGGATTCTTAACCCTGACAAATGAGTCAGTAGAGATATACATATATATATATATATATATAGTACTATTTACAACCAAAGTGTGTATTTTAATAAATCAAGAATGTTGACTTTTGTGGATTTAATTTAGTATGTATTACAGAGGGGATAAGTCTCACTTAAATACCGGAAGCTTTTTTTCTTACATAATGAAGTGAAAATAAGGAACAGGGAATCTAGGTAGAATGTTTAAAAAAAAAAAAAAACCTTGGCACCAAAAGCAAGATTTTAGAGAGAACAATCGAAAATTGACTTTCTACTATCTATCCTTCTCCAGCATTTTTTTTTTTTCCTTTTGAAACTGAAATAAATATGTTTGGGGTTATTAGATATCACCTCTTGCTTCTGAATAGATGCACTTATGCTGTACATAATGCAGTGAGGCTTTTCCCAATCACGTTCTGTGAGGTGGATTATTTAGTGAGACTTCATTTGGGAAAATGCTTATTACATGCTTTCTGTGGCTCACCGTATTATTTGCTCCGTCTGCTTTCTGTGGTCCATGAAGTATTTCGTTTGTATCACGTCTGAATTTATAATATTATCTTTGAAATAGCAAACTCCTCTAGTCAGAGATCCTTGTCTTCTCTATTTCTGCTGTAGACCAAAGTTTCACAGGCCTTAATTTTAGACATTACACAGCCTTGTATTTTATTTTATTTATTTTATTTTTTCCTTTTTGTCTTTTTTCGTGACCGGTAACGGAATCACAACCCTCGGTGTCGCGCCCGTACCACGACCGGCAATGGGATCACAACCTTCGGTGTCGCGCCCGCACCGCGCTCAACCAGTGAGCGGACCAGTCTCTATATGGGATCCGAACCCTCGGCGGGAGCGCCACCGCGCTCTCAAGCGCCGCACTCTACTGAGTGCGCCACCGGGCCGGCCCGTGCCTTGTATTTTAGCCATTAGCTTTCCCAGTACTATTCTGAAGAATAGTAATTGTGATGATGAAAAATTTAAAGATATTATTGTAAGATTTGGTGTATTTGAAGAATTATAGTAGTGTAGCTCTGGACCTCTTTTTTGCACTGCTTTGTACTACCTGTTCACAAGTGACTGTCAGATGATTTAAAATAACAAACCCAGACAGATGCATGGCTTTTAAACTGAATTGTCAAAGTCATTGATCTTATTAAAGTTGACCAGTTGGTGACAAGCAGCATTTACATAGTCCCCTCTTATCCAGTTTCATTTTCCACGGTTACCATTGACGATAATCAACCTTTACCTGAAAATACCAAATGGGAAATTCCAGAAATAAAGAATTCATAAGTTTTTGTTTTTTAATTATTTTTAATGTTTCAGCCTCCTTCCTCCTCTTCTTCCTCCTTTTCTTCTTCCTCTTCTTCTCCTCTTCTTTGTTGTTTGTGTGTGTCTGGCCAGTACAGGGGTCTGAACCCTTGACCTTTGTTGTTATGTAAAGCTGTGCTCTAACCAACTGAGCTAACTGGCCAGCCCTAAAATTCATAAGTTTTAAATTGTGTACTCTTCTGAGTAGCGTGATGAAATCTCACGCTGTCCTGCTGTGTCCTGCCGGGGATGTGAATCATCCCTTTGCCCAGCATATCCATGCTGCATATGCTGCCCACCTTTTAGTCACTTAGTAGGCTTGGTTATCAGATTTGCTCTTGTGAGAAATGTCCTCACCCATCCAATGCCAAAGGGTGGACACAGAGACACGAGGTATGGTGAAGCGAGACTTTAATGGCTATCTTGCAAGATGGGGTGTCTGATGAACCAGGCACACCCCAAACAATTACATTGATCAGTTTATTCCCTAGTGCACAAGTCCCTCCCCCAGTTCCTCATTGGCTGAGTACTGTGGAGTGTACACTGTTCTCAAATGTTGCCTAAGTTTTATTACTTCCTTATAAGGCATTTATTGTCCCCTTCCCTCTGGCAGAAAGGGGTGGGCTCAAGACAAGCCCACAAAAAAGGCCTGCCGGAAGTCCTGAGGAGGAAGAAGAACCAGGACGTAAAAAGAACAAGGTGACCAGCCACGATCTTGAGAAGTCACCCTAGGAAAAGTGTACTTTCAGGGGTTATCACACCACAAGTTAGTCAAGCAACCCTTGTTAAGCTATTCTTGAAAATGAATCACTTAGGCTATTTTCCCACAACTCTCATGGCATCACATCATGTAGGCGTTTTATCATCTCACATCATTACAAGAAGAAGGGTGAATACAGTACAATAAGATGTTTTGAGAGAGAGACCACATTACATAACTTTTATTACAGTATATTGTTATAATTGTTCTGTTATTAGTTGTTAATCTCTTACTGTGTCTAATTTATAAATTAAACTTCATTATACATATGTATGCATAGGAAAAAACAGTATATATTAGGATTTGGTACCATCTGTGGTTTCAGGCATCAAACTGTAGTGGTTTCAGGCATCAAACTGTAGGTCTTGGAACATATTCCCCACAGGTAAGGGGGGACTACTGTAATTTCGCAAAATGAATAAACTTGAGTTTGATGTGATGAGAGAAGTACATTGACTGCCAGTGGTGGACTAGAAACATTTCCCAAGTAAAATTTAGAAAAGAGATTTTAGATGAACAATACCCTTGGTTTATTTGCATATATTTTAAGTAATCCACATCCAAACAGTTGAATTTAAATACAAAGTTGAGCCTAAATACAAAGGCTCTTTGGAGCCTTAAAACATGTGGATGAACAAAACCAAAACTCTAATCCTTTGATATTTACTTAGAAACAAAAACCTAAATAAAATTCTAAATAAATACCTGAATCTAGATTTATTTATGGTTATTAGATTGAGAGATTAGGGTGGAGAACAGTCAGAAAATTCCACACACACTTATCTGTGCTGAGAAAACTTGGTGGAGTGACTTAAAGACTTTTTTCCATTAGGATAAGATTTTTCCACCATAATTTTCTAAATTAATTTATTCCTTTTTTTTTCTAGTTCATCCTAATGTAATTGAACAATTTAAACTGAAGTTGCCTTCCTGTAGCTAAGAATTTGTATATCTACAAACTTACTATGGAAGGTGAGGTTTAAAAAGAAAATTTCTTTTTATTTTATGTTTTTCTTATTTTTGAGATTGGTTTATTTTGAGGTGGGGTAATGCAAAATTAACAGTCTTTTGAAAGTATACCATAATAATTACTATGATTATAGATAATATTTATTATATGCTTACAATGAGCACTGTGCTAGGTGCTTTACATGTTTTGCTCCACTTACACCTACATGTGAAATAAATATTATTATTCCCATTTATAGATAAGGAAATTTAGGCTTACTAAAGTTAACTAATTTGTCTAAGGTCAAACAACTAGTACCTGGAAAAGCCCAAACTCGATCTCAGATCTCTCTCTCCAGAGTCTAAGCTGCATAGGTAGTCCTATAGGCCACATAAGCAATGAGTGCTTACAAATACTTGAAAGTGTCCTATGTTTGCATTACTGGAGGTGAACATTCTTTACTAGGGAAGCAATGCATTTTTCAACCATTGACATACTTTGAAGTCTTTTAAAACAATAATTCTAAAAGGATCTACAACTGTTCTGCCTATCTCCTTTCACTTCTCCCAGTAATTTTATAACAACATTAGCCCTTCTTCAGAGAGGTAATCATCTATTTTTATGGAATCATATTAGATTTGTAACCAATTGGAGTTAAAATGTCTTGCTTTCTCTTTCATTTCCCATCTATTCTAACTGAAGCATGGGAAATTGTAAATTTGTTTAGGTCACGTAATGATCATTGGCTCAGCTGGAGTACTGTCAAAGGATTCTCTTGGTGTTTTGTGCTTTGCATTTTGGTTTTAAAGTCAATTTATTTTATAATAGAGAATTACCACTTTAGAAGGCACAGATGTGATCTGAAAATTATGGGGAATTTTTGTAAAATATTGCATCTTTATTAATTTTTATATTAATTTATCAATATTTCCAAAATTAGGTGTTAATTTCTGTTATTTCAGCATTTATAGTTTGATATAGTGGTAATTGATATATAATTAGTGTGAGAAATGCCTTCACCTGTCCAATGCCAAAGGACAGACACAGAGACACAAGGTACAGAGAAGCAAGATTTAATAATGGCCTTGCAAGTCCGGGTGTTTGTGAATGGGACAGACACACAGAAAAGGGTTGTAGCAAGCAATTTATTCCCTAGTACACAAGTCCCTCCCCCCACTTCCTAATTGGCTGAGTACTACAGGGTATACAATCTTCCCAAATGACATCTAAAATTTATTACCCCCTTGCAAGGAATTCCTTTGTCTGGGAGCTCAGGACAAGCCCGCAGAAAGGGCCTGCTAAAGCCCTGTGAAGGGAGAAATACCAGGGAATGAAGAAAACAATGGGGGCTTGTAACTAATTACCATCTCAAGGAGAGCTCTATCTGTTCAGAGACCCTCCGGGAATGGGATGGACCGGTCAGACAACTTTTGGGCTGGGCCCGAATCAGTTAAAACACCTTCAGATGAGTCATTTCTGAAAGTGAATCACTTAGATTATTTTTTTTGCAATTAGTAGTGCCTTTTTTCTACCAACCATAGAATGATGTTATCCACTCAAGAAGAAATGTAGGGACCTTTCAAAGATTTTATCAGCTATTATGCCCACTACTAATGCTGTAAACCCCAGTAGATTCAGTCTTTAAAATATATCCTGACATTTTTTTCAGTTCAGTTAACAGACTCCTTTTTTGAGCTACACATCTTTCAGAATTATGCAGTTATAGTGTGCTGTCTTAATTCAGAGGGAAGGTCAGTCCCTGGATCAAAGCTTTTCTCTTAAGAAGCAGCAGTAATTTGGATGGGTTATATAGAAAGAGTTCTGCACATTCTGGCAGCTCAGCCCTATTTGCTCTTGCTTAGGCCAGTTAAATAAACAGTGTACCCACTGCTGGTCAGTATGGAAGAAATGTTGTATTTTTAGGTACTTGAATATAGGGCATGAGAAATTATAGGTAATTTTAAGACTTTCTTTTTGTTTTTCTTTTTGCATCCTATAGCTTTGTATCCCTTTTTTGGTTTTATCTTTTCAAAATTACAGAATAGAATTAACATAGTTGGATTGGTGGCATGAGATACATTGACAGAATTATTCCAGATTTACTGTCTATAAACATTGCTAGTGTTGGATATCTGGAAATTTTTTCTATTTTAGTCTGGTTTTCCACTTTGCATTTGGCTATAGTAGCTACTGCTCATATTTAGCTGTCCCAAATCATCTGTGAGGGCAAATACCTGAAGAATATAAAGGATGCCATATCAAAATTGATATCCTATCGGCTAGCCAGTTAACTCAATTGGTTGGTGTGCGGTGTTGATAATACCAAGGTCAAGGGTTTGGATCCCCCTACTGGCCAGCCGCCCAGCCCCCCAATGGATATTTTGTTTATTATTTACATAATGCCCTTCAGATAATTTTTTTTCCACCTCTCATTCTAACTCCCACATAAAAGTAGGCCATCCTGGGAAAACTAGACCATCAATGGTTAATGTGCTTTTCTTAGAGCAGAATTACCAATCTAGGACTCCTAAGAGGGCTAGATTGCTATTTGCCATGTCCCACAGGATATAGATACCCCATATTTCCTCCCCACTACCACCTCTTTGACATAGACAGTGGAAGTGAACAAAATAGAAAAATAAGGACTAGGAGAGTATATCATTAGACTCCCTTGGTGTCCCAACCATGAAGATGTATTCTGAATATTTTCAGAGGTGTGCACTTCTTAAAACGGAATTATTTTTGATTTTTTTCTTTTTCTCTTTTTTTGAGCATGGTACAAAATTCAAAAAGTACAAAGGATATATAGTGAAAATAAATCTTTATCCTTTGAGATATAATCTATACACATACAATCAAGTATGTATGCCATGTCATATTTTGAATTCTTATTCTTTGTCTGCATGAAGTATGGTCTCCTGGATAACACTAATGTTGCTTTTGATGTTTAAAATGATTAGATTTTATACAGAAAATGAAAACCTAGAGGTATCTTACATTTGCAAAAGCCTTCTGTAGTTTTCAAAGGCCTTCTACATAACTTTTCTCATGATCCTTATAACAGCCCCATGAGGTAGGTAAAGCAGAATTTATCTCTGTTTTATAGATGAGAAATTTGTTTTTTTGTTTTTTTTAAAGATGACCGGTAAGGGGATCTTAACCCTTGACTTGGTGTTGTCAGCACCACGCTCAGCCTGTGAGCTAACCGGCCATCCCTATATGGGATCCGAACCCGGGGCCTTGGTGTTATCAGCACCGCACTCTCCCGAGTGAGCCACAGGCCGGCCCTATAGATGAGAAATTTGAAGCCTAAAGCATTACGTGACTTGATCAAGGTTGTTATGCAACGAATATGCAATGGAATTGGAGTCAGAACCCAAGTCTTTTGGCTCCTAGTCCAGAATTCATTCTTCTATGTTTCCTTTCAAACATGATGATGTGAGTGGATCTACTATGCTATATCTCTTTTTTTTTTTTTTTTTTTTTTAAAGATGACCAGTAAGGGGATCTTAACCCTTGACTTGGTGTTGTCAGCACCACACTCTCCCAAGTGAGCCATGGGCCGGCCCCCCTTTTTCATACCTCTTAAAAAGAGATATAGCTGGGCCGGCCCGTGGCTCACTCGGGAGAGTGTGGTGCTGACAACACCAAGTCAAGGGTTAAGATCCCCTTACCCGTCATCTTTAAAAAAAAAAAAAAGAAAAAGAAAAATACTGTGAGTAGCTAATTTTAGAAGAATTTTGACACTATATTTTGGTAGTAGTGGTATAGTAGATTTCCTACAAACAGTTTATAAATATTAGCCACTTTAGCATGAGTGATAATGCTGTTGGTGCCACTTCTGTTACATGGACACCATAACTGACTTTATCCAGGCAGCTGGGCATGAAAACAAGGCCTTTTTATCTTCATAGCTGTGTGTCTAGTTTCTTCACTGTGAAGCTAGAATGGAGTCTGACCAAGCACTTGATAGAGTGCCTGATTCTGTTTCCTTCCCCCATAAATTAGGTAAAAATGCTCGTGTTCTTTCTTTTTTTTTTTTTTTTTTTTTTTTTTTTTTGGTGGCTGGCCGGTACAGGGATCTCCTAGGGAGAAAAAAGTGAGTGGTAGGAAGAAAAAATTTCTTTTTTTTTTTTTTGAAAAAGTTTCTGATGATAGGCTTTCATGGGATGATTTAGTCTCAGAGTAACTCATTCATTCACGATGGAGAAATGAGGCAAGGGTCCTCACAAGGCCATTAATTCGATTTTAAAACTCTTGTCATTACAAAACAATCTCTTCAAATTTCTTGAATATTGGGCAGTCCCAAATGGGAAGTTGATGAAAAGACTGGTTGAGCTTTACATATGAAAATAAATATTTCTATTCCTTTGAGGATGGCCTGTCTCTTACAGTTTATAGGTACCTCATTTCTAATTCATAATAGTAAAATAAGAAAAAAAAATGGGGAGTTCACATTATTTTTTATATAGTAGAGAAAATTTGTTTTTTGGGTTATTTACATTTTTATAAACTTTGTAAAATTTATATTTTAAACTTATAAATCCATAAATATAAAATATATTTTATAAAAATCACAATCCAATTTATTGGCACATTTGCCATACTATATCCTTATTTGGTATTTTTCATTTCCATCTCTGGGCACAGAAGATGATAAATTATATTAAATTTGAGTCTTTCCATTTGGTCAGTTTAAATAGTTTTAGAATTTTCTTAAAACTAAAGGTGTAGGGCCGGCCTGGTGGCGCACTGCTACAGTGCGCCGCTTGCGAGCGCAGTGGCGCTCCCGCCGAGGGTTCGGATCCCACATACAGACCGGTTCCCGCTCACTGGCTGAGCGAGGCGCGGGCGCGGCGCCGAGGGTTGCGATCCCGTTGCTGGTCCTGGTCCGGTACGGGCGCTACACTGAGGGTTGCGGTCCATTGCCGGACACGAAAAAAGACAAAAAGGAAAAAAAATAAATAAAGGTGTAATTTGAATTCTGTAAGTAAAGTTTGAGGCATAGCATCTTCTTGATGGATATGGATTATTTTGTCAAGAGTTAGTCCTTTTGTGTGTGTGTGTATGCTATTAAGTCCAAAGCAGTGGTTTTGAGTAAATAGCCATATTGCTATATATTTTCATATTTTCAGAATAGAGGTATAACCTCACTGAAGATTGAATCAATTAATACTTGATAGAGCTGAAAGTCCTGCCAGTATATATATCTACAAGTAAGTATGCTGTCTGAACCATGCTGCAGATTGGTTCACACACATACCTTTTTACTTTATTAGAATTAGAGGTCATTGAGGAGACCTTTCATTTTAAAGGTATAAGACAAGTAAGTATTGACCTCAGCATAGCCTTCTCACTTTTCTACGTCCAAGAACCAGGGATAAATGGGCTCTAATTTGTCTGTGGGTGTCTTGCCTATCTTTTACCCCTTTTAAAACTCAATGTGTTCCTATAGAAGTGAATAACTATATAATATTTACCAGCTGTTCCCCCACCACCCACTTGGGAAGCACACAAGTAATAACTTAAATCACCACACTGTATTTAGCATAACATTAATTTGGACTGCGAGAAACCATTATTGGACCAGTGTTGGGATTTTTATTAAAACCTTGTAGTTATCCCACCGTATATTAGGAGATGCCAAATAAATAAGACTAAGAATGGTTACCATGGGGTTTCTGACTCAAGTCTCTGCCCTTTGCACAGAATGTGCCTTTCCAACTCCTCCTGCACTCTGCTGTTCTGCCCTGCACACCTGCCTCTCCTCTGCCTCAGTGTACACACAGCATCACATAACCAAACCATGACCTCCTTTTAAGGCTCAGCTCAGATGTGCTCTCCTACATTAAACTTTCTCTAATTTCCTTTCTATTGTTCTGCTCATGAGGTGGGTGATGCTTTTTCTCCTTCTTTAGAGTATCAGGCCCCCTTTTCTCCTTACAAACTCCACATTCAAACTTGTATGATGGTTTGATGGTTAGGTGTAGACTCATGTTTTATCTTCTCTACCACCCTAACTTGCTTGAGAGCCAGTATTTGTGTCTCATGTCTTTCTTTATCTGTTTTTTTTTTTTTTTAATCTCCCACCAGAACTGTAAATCCTTTTTGAAAAGGTGAGTGAATGTTAAAGATTCATGTAAAAGCATAATTCTTTAGTGAATCAGAGCATTCTTGGAGGGCATAATGCCTATGTTCATCGCTGTCCTTTGGGAAAAACAATGTTCAGCTGCTACAAATAAGAAAAATAAATTCTGAGGCCAGAATAAGGCACTGTGAGGAAAGTAGTTATGAATCTGACTGAGGATTAAGATTTCGTTTAGACTTGCTGAGGAAAAGTTTTCCAAAACTAAAAGATTGGGCTTATCTGATTAGACAACAACTACGTTATATTCATTTTGCTTTGGGGCGGAGGCTTTGGACGAGGTTGATAAATGAATTGTTTGTGTGACTGGGGTTTATTGTGTTCTTAATAAATAAAATCTCAGAAAAATAATTTTCTTTTTTTTTTTTTTTTTTTTTTTTTTTTTTTTGTCTTTTTTCCGTGTCCGGCAACGGATCGCAACCCTCAGTGTTGCCCCCGTACCGGACTGGGGACCGGCAACGGGATCGCAACCCTCGGTGCTGCTCCCGCGCCTCGCTCAGCCAGTGAGCGGGAACCGGTCTGTATGTGGGATCCGAACCCTCGGGCGGGAGCGCCGCCGCGCTTCCCAAGCGGCGCACTATCCAGTGCGCCACCGGGCCGGCCCAGAAAAAAAATTTTCTTTTTTTTTTTTTTTTTTTGTCTTTTTTCCGTGTCCGGCAACGGATCGCAACCCTCAGTGTTGCCCCCGTACCGGACTGGGGACCGGCAACGGGATCGCAACCCTCGGTGCTGCTCCCGCGCCTCGCTCAGCCAGTGAGCGGGAACCGGTCTGTATGTGGGATCCGAACCCTCGGGCGGGAGCGCCGCCGCGCTTCCCAAGCGGCGCACTATCCAGTGCGCCACCGGGCCGGCCCAGAAAAAGAATTTTCTACTACTGCAACAGAATGTTTCTAATGAGGAGGAGGCATCAGGTTGTTCCTCCTCTTCAAATTTTTTCAAGGGCCATAAAAGCAGGATACTGTTGGCATTTTTTGTTTTCTCCCAGGTGATTCCTAAACAAAGTCTGTTGTCACTTAATTTAGTACCAGGTGTCTTAGAAAAAGGAACCTATTCCTTTGTGTGATCTGATGGGTAGTTTAACTTTTGTTGATGAATAGTAGAATCTTCTATGTTTTAGACATCATCCATTTCTGTTTCAGAAACTGGGACAGCTTCCAAGTTAGTTCTGTGAATCCTTTAATTTCTTCGGCCAGACTCATTAACTCAGCCTGTCCACCTTGGGGAAATCATAGTTACAGACTTATACTTTCTGTAAAAGCCATCCTCCTAAGTGAATGTGATGGTTGATTTAATTGAGAACTTTCAGACTCAGGCTTTTCAGTAGCTTAGTGTGAAACCTGTTTATTGTGACTTTGACCAGCAGTGAATGATTAAGATGAAGGAGTAGTAGCCACCTTAATACAAATTACCTGCATTAAAGGACCGGAAATTTAATAAATAGTTCAATTTTTAAATTCCTCATCTCAGATTTTATAGACACATAAAGCTGGAAAGAACCTCAACCAGTATTTGAACAATGTTTCTTACTTTTTTCTTGTTTTATGGGTCTTTTTGAGATTATGACAGCTGTGGATACTCTTCTCAGAAAAATACACTTACACACAAAAGTTTGCATTTAATTTCAAGATGATCTCAAATTCCTAATGCCTGTTTATGTATCCTAGGTGAAGAAATCCCTGTCCAGTCCAAAGCATGCCCTCAGGTGTCTAGAGAAGTTAAGTGATATACCTAAAGTCACACAGCTTATGTTAGTAGATTGTTCTTTTTTCTACCATTCTATCCCTTTTATTTTTTTTTTAGCCCCTGGTTGGTATGGGGACCCTAACTAATGACCTTGGTGTTATAGGGCTGTGCTCTAACCAACTGAGCTAAACAGACATCCTTCACCTACCTACCTATCTCTCTCTCTCTCTCTTTCAGCTGGCTGATATGGGGAACTGATCTATCCCTTTTTTTTTTTTTTTAGTCTCTTTTCTTAAAACCAACTCTGGGGCCGGCCCAGTGGCGCACTGCTACAGTGTGCCGCTTGGGAGCGTGGCGGCGCTCCCGCCGAGGGTTCGGATCCCACATACAGACCGGCCGCTCACTGGCTGAGCGAGGTGCGGGCGCAACACCGAGGGTTGCGATCCCGTTGCCGGTCCCAGTCTGGTATAGGCACAACACTGAGGGTTGCGATCCGTTGCCGGTCACGAAAAAAGACAAAAAGGAAAAAAAAAACAACTCTGAATTTTTAGAATTTAAAGGAAGGGCTAGGGGTTTTAAGCCTTCAAATCAACAGTATTAGCTTTGGTTCACTCAACTAGGAGAGTATATAATAACAGTTAGAAAATTTTTAGGGGGCCGGCCTGTGGCTCACTCTGTAGAGTGCGGTGCTGATAACACCAAGGCCCCGGGTTCGGATCCCATATAGGGATGGCCGGTTCGCTCACTGGTGAGCGTGGTGCTGACAACACCAAGTCAAGGGTTAAGATCCCCTTACCGGTCATCTTATAAAAAAAAAAAAAAATTTTAGGGACTGGTTGGTTAGCTCACTTGGGAGGGTCTGTTGCTGATAACACCAAGGTCAAGTGTTTGGATCCCCGTATACACACACACACACACACACACACACACCCATTTTATTTTATTTATTTATTTTTTCCTTTTTGTCTTTTTTCGTGACCGGCAACCGATCGCAACCCTCAGTGTCGCACCCGTACCGGACCGGGACCGGCAACGGGATCACAACCCTCGGTGTTACGCCCGCACCTCGCTCAGCCAGTGAGCAGCCGGTCTGTATGTGGGATCCGAACCCTCGGCGGGAGCGCCACACTGTAGCAGTGCGCCACCAGGCCGGCCCCCACACCCATTTTAATAATTGATTTAGAAAAAGCAATGAACTAAGCAAAATTTTTATACCTTGCTGTGGTTGTTTAAGAGCTAATCTAGATCCCTAGTTTATCTAATTCATTGGTTTCTTACCTGGACTGGCTGCATCTGAATTCATTATGTTACTGTCAGACAAATCACTCTAGAACACTAGTTTTGTATATTCATCCCATCTGCCCTTTTCTTTTCTTCTCCCAAAGGCCCCCCATAATTGTGCTCAACCTGACCTACCCTACCCAGCCTTTTTGGGGAGGCATCAAGCTGAAAGCAAATGTAAGCATTAGTTGCCATTTATTCTCATTATATACATCCAGTTTTGTTGTCTCCCGGCTGTGTGCACCTTTGATCTCATTACTCAGTTTCTCTGTACGTCAGCACTTCATCTGTAAGATTGGACACAATCCCAGTTATCTTGCACAGTCCATCATGTTGTAAGAAATGAATGTAGCACCTGGCTCAGTTAAGCTGCAGCTTTTATTATTTCCTGTTATACCCATCATGTTCTCTTAATTGGAATCAGGCAGCTGTCTCTAGATACTAAGTGCTTATCCCCTTTACCACATTACTACCTTTTTTCACTGTATCATTCATTCATTCAGCATTAACCAAGTTCTTTCTCTGTTTTGGTCACTTATATTTTGGGGTGGGGGTATATGCTATGTTCTTTTCTTTTTGTCTTTCCTCTTTCATAATAGTTTCTTTATTGATACTAAGATATGCAACTCTAGCAGTCTCTTCTACAAAATTTGATCATTAAATTAACAGAAAGCTATTTATGAGGCTTTTTATTAAGTTTTCTACTCATAGTTTTCCATTGTAAGACAATAATTTATTTCCATTGAGTAAACACTTGATGTAAGATACCCTTTTTTTCAAAGTTCAGCATTTTATCTCTAGTGTTATAGAAAGTAATTGATAATGTGACATAGCTCAGCTTCTAATTGGATGCTAGGAGCCAGGACTTTGCCTCTGATTTGAAGGGTGGGGGTGGAGGTAGGACTCCTAAACTGATTAGAAGAAAGATTTCAGCTCTTAATGTTCTATCTTTTTTATTTGTCTGGCCTGCATGGGAATCCAAACCCTCAACCTTGGTGTTACAACACCATGCTCTAACCAACTAAGCAAACTGATCAACCCTTAATCCTCTATCTTGATCAGGTTCTCATCATTTGAAAAAATTATTAAGCATTCCCCCAGTATGCTTGTATTTACTTATTCATATTTACTTAGAATAAGTAAAGAAGCAATACAAGGCTACTTCTAAAAGCTTGTGGAAAAATAGAATTAAAAGATAATACAAATCTTTACATAAACTTTTTGAAGTAGCTTCCTAGATACGTGTTTTATTTATTTATTTTAATTTTTCAATATACTGTACAGTTGATTTTCATGTCCCTTTATCAATTCCTCCTTTTCCTTCCCCCTCCCCCATAGATATATATTTATTCATAAATATTAATTCCAGTATTATATCATTATTAGAATACATTAAAATGTAAATTAAAGAATGAGCTTTTTAAAAAATAGAAGTTCTGTTATTTTCTTCCTAAGCCCTAGAAGATCATTTAACTTCCTCTTTGGAAGAATCATTCCATTCCTGTTTTCACTCTTCTGATTCTTTAGACCTAGCTTAAGTCCCTACTTGCTTACTGATTTGATTTCACTATTTTATCTCTATAACTGGATTGTAAACTATCTGAGATTAGACACTAGATAAAGTATTACTTTCTTTTGTATCCTGTAACAATGCCTAGCACAATTTTCGGTACTTCATAATTATTCAATATATACTTGTTGATTCGTTTCTTGGGATCATTTCAGAGGACTATTTTACTGATTTAGTAAAAGGAAAAAAAAATCCTTAGCCTTATTCTGCCTTAATAATTTTGGATTTTATTCCCCATGCTATTCAACTACTAGGATTAAAGATAATCAAGATTGTCTGCCTTTATAATTTTGCAGAAATATAGCTGATAGGGCTGGCCCGTGGCTCACTTGGGAGAGTGCGGTGCTGATAACACGAAGGCCACGAGTTTGGATCCCTATATAGGGATGGCCGGTTAGCTCACTTGGGAGAGCGTGGTGCTGACAACACCAAGTCAAGATTAAGATCCCCTTACCAGTCATCTTTAAAAAAATAAATAAATAAATAAATAAAATATATATATATATATAGCTGATGTAGTGATTTGATTGGGACATCACAGGAATGGTGCAGTTTGAGAACCAAACCTGAGTCAGTACCCTCTTGTATTTTTGTTCCTTGAGATTTCTTTGCTTCCTTATCAAATGTCTCAGTGCTAAACCATAGCATTTTCTTTTTATGCTTTCTCTAGAGTTAGTTTATGCTGACATTATTGATGTTCCCACCATTCCCAAAGTAGTTATAAAATACTACTTCGTATTTTATATTTTTCAGGTCTCTGTTTTTGTGAACTCCTTACTATGTTCTTTGAGTCTAAAGACACTTCTAAATTTCTGAAATTAATTATTTTTTGATTACACTTAGAGATTCCTCATAGCTCTTCGGTCTCGTGAATCTCAAAGGCCCAACATTGTAACCGTGTTCTTATGGCATTCCTTTATTGTCATCTTTTCTTTCTGGGTAGAGAAACTAAATCTAGGAAGAAAAAAATAAGGACCCTTTTATAGTCAATTGCAAATCAGCGCAGCAGAAGAGATGACAACAAACACTGGTCTCCAAATTTGCAGTTCACTTGCGTCTCTGGATTAAGTCATTCCTTTATAAAAGGGCACAGTACTCTGTTCTTACTAATATAATTTACTAATTTCAAATCATAGCTGTTACTAGTTTGACTTAAAAGTTTGGGAATTTTTATTATCTTATTTGCTTGATAGGTATATTAGTCAATTTTCCTTCATAACAAATACCTTCAAAATTTCAGGGACTTACCATAACGAATGTTTGTTTTTCTTGCCCATGGCTGTGCAGGTTATTTGGGATGGCTTTGCTCGAGGCTGCAGGTTGAGTTCAGGTCTGCTCCATGTGTCTGCCCTTGTACAGCAACTACCTGGACATGGGGGAATGGTAGAAGTACAAAAATACAAACCCAACCACCCAAGCATATTTAAAGCCTCTGCTCATACTGGGCCTGCTAAAATTCCATTGGCCAAAGCAAGTCAGTGGCCTAGCTCACCATCAGTGGAGAAGGGTGTATATACTCAGTTCACAGCAGGAGGCAGTACAAACTTAGAGGGCAAAAGATTTGGATGTAAAATCCTGTGAATGGAGAGTGAAAAATGGGGGGAAAAATCCAGTTTACCACTGTAGGGAAGCAAGCCACTAAAGTGTCAACACTTTTCTTTCCATGGGTAGCTTACATCTTATGTGACTACATTGTTTTGAAAATTCTCCAATACTCTGAATTTCTTTCAAGAGTGCCCCTTTAATCCAAAGTTGTTGTTTTGTAGAAATGAGTATGAGTAGAGAAGATTGTGATATTTATTACCTTTCATACTTTGTTTGAGAAAGAACTAGAATTGCTGATTGATTGGATAGGATAGAAAACCACCTATGTAAAGTAAAAATATTCTTGTAAATACACTTTTAAAGGATATAAGTTAAGGACTTCAAGTTAAAGTGGAGGAAAACAGATTTAAGCTAGATTAACTCATAGTGTGGAGACTGATTTCTGAGACTCAGGCACCTCAACAAGGCATTAAAATATCTGTTCTTATTTAGACAAGTAGGGAGAAAGTTAAAAAATGATGTGTTATAATCTTATGATAACCTAGCAACCAGTTTTAATACAGTATTTTATAAGTAAGCACTATAAAAACAAGCTTGTATGTTGTTAATGCCTACTAAAATCTGCAGTAGAATTAATAGTTCCCTTGAAAACTTTTTCTTCTTGAAGTAATGCTGGGTGTGGCTGGTTGATTTGTTAATATTTACTATTTTTCTTTATTACCTTATCTTTATTCTTGAATAGAGAAAATCATTTTATTTTGAAAATGGTGCCTTTTACAAGCTAAATTGGTAATATTTCATAAAAGGTACACAAAATTCACTTCATTTGAACAGGTTGGAATACTACGGAAACTCGAAGGAAATAGTGCTTTATTATGGTGTGTATTATTAGAATTGTATCTCTTTTAAAGGTATGAACAAGGAAAGTAAAGGACGTGTGCATTGCAAGGCTATGCAATATAAGGCAAAATCCAGTTCACCTTTTTTTTGGTCATGGAATTGAAAGTTCATTTTGTCTCTGATAGATCTGTCTTTACAAAGAAAATGTATTCATGGGAATATGTATAATTTCCAAGTCGTTTTTAAAACTTTCTATTTTTAATTATAGACTCATAAAAAGTTCCAAAAATTGTACATATAGGTCCTGTGTACCTATCGACTAGCTTCCACCAGTGGTGACATTAGACTAATTTTTACATAATTTGTTGGACCTTCTCTGTATTCTTTAATAGGCCTGTGTTTTTTTTGTTTTTTTAAAGCTATCTAACTTTCTTTACAGAAAGAACACCTGTATTATGCCTTATATTCTTTAGCATTCAGAATTGTAAAGTGTCATGTAAGGAAGGATCCTTACGTTGCTATTGCTTTATCACTTTATACATTCTTCTGTATTCTCTTCACTTCCAGATTGTACCACTGATAGGGAAGGGATTGTGTCTCATATGTACCTTTCTGGTACATTTCTGTCCAGCAATCCAAAAGCTATGTAAACTTCATTTTACTCCTGATATTGAAGAAACACATTTGGTTGAATATTCACATTTCTTGTTTTGAATTTATTTTGGTGGTATTTTGAAAACTTGAGATTTTTTTTTTTTGACATCTCTCCTTTTTTTTTATTTCTAGCCTGAAAATGAAATTTCTTCAGACTGCAATCATGTAAGTATGGATTTTCTGTATATTTTCATCATATGTGCTTTATATATACGATGACAGATTTTAGGATGCTTTTCTTGTTGTTATGGGCAGCTTAAGGTTTTCTTAGATTCTCTTACTCTTAAAGGGATGATAAACCTTGTTTAAGAACCATGGTAAAATCTAAAAATACCCCCTTATTGTAGAAACCAGCAGATTCTGTCAAATATTTATATGCTTAAGCTTAAATTTTTCTTCAGTTTTAGCTACCATAGGAAAATAATTAGTTCTTTGCTTATCAAGTTTATAACTTTATAATCCTGTATTTTAAAGTTCTTTCATTTAGTTATCATATGGTCATGTTCTATGTGCCAAACACTGTGGTAGCACATTAAAAGGAGACTGATGTGATATTAAACCTGTGCAGAAAGTATTGGGTACTCTTTATAGAAGTCTGTACAAAGTAAAGTGGGAACACAAAAGTGAATTTTGTCCAGGTGGGTTGACATCAGGAAAAGCCTAATAATGGGGATAATACTTGAGCAGGGTATTAAAAGAGGCATAGGTATATATCTGGTGCCTACATTATATCATAATATAGGCAGTAGATTGGACAGGGAACTGCAGAAATACAGAGGCAGGTGGGCTATTTTTTTAAAATCCCAAAGATTCTGCTTCTGCAGATATGTCATGAAGACTTTTCTAAGTGCCAAAGTCTCAAGGAACAGAAAGTTATCATAAAGTATGTCTTCATCCTGATATTGAATGCCTGCCTCACAGTCAGTCATCTGACTTTACATTACTTTCCAAATAATGATTCTGGCAAACCTCTCCTTTATCAGCCATCACCCACTCTCAAGTCCTCTCTGAGTGTAACGAACCTTCATTATATTATATTTTTTGTACAAATTATATTTTACTTTAAAATTGCTTATAATATTTTCATTTTTCAATTGATCTCTTTTTCTGTCTCTGAAAATTGTTTAGGTATCTTGGTGTTATGGACAGAATTGTGTCCCTCCCCAAGATTATATGTTGAATTTCTAACCATCAGTACTTCAGAATATGACTTTATTTAGAGATGCGACTTTTAAACAGATAATTAAAGTAAAACGAGGTCATATAGTTGGGCACTAATCCAATATGACTTAAAGAAGAGATTAAGACAGACACAGAGGGAAGACCATGTGAAGATCCAGGGAGATGATGGCCACCTGCAGGCCAAGGAGAGAAGTCTCAGAAGAAATCAACCCTGCTGATACCTTGATCTCAGACTGCTAGCCTCCAGGATTGTAAGAGCATAAATTTCTGATGTTTAAGCCACCCAGTCTGTGGTATTTTGTCATGGTAGCTCTAGCAAACTCATACACTTGAGTTAGGATGGAATATGTTATAATTTTCCCCATTGAATTATTGGAAAAAAAATAAATTGAACAGCTTTCCACTTAGCAGAGTGTTCAGGAATGAATTAAAGTCATCAAGCAGGAGATAGGGTAGTTATGAACAATTTTTAGGCCAACAAATTTGGAAATGTTGATGCAATAGACAAATTCCTAGAAAAACAAACTTACCAAAACTAATGCAAAAGAAGTAGAAAATCTGAATAACCTATATTTTCTTTAAAATTGAAACTGTAAATAAAAATCTTCCCATAAAGAAAACTCCAGACCAGATGGATTTATTGGTTAATTTTTACAAACATTTAAGGAAGGAATAACACCAGTCTCTCAGAGAATAAGAAATGGAAATATTCTCCTGTTCATTATAATCTTAGTATCACCTGACAAGGATATAATAAGAAAGGAAACATATAGGTCATTGTCACTAATGAACCATAAATGTAAAAATACCAAATTAGTAGCAATCTGAATCTAGCAAGCAAACAAACAAACAAGCAAATAAATAAATAAATAACAGAACCCAGTAAAATGTAAAATGGGAAGTACATCAAGACTAAATTGGGTTTATTCCAGAATTGTGTGGTTAATTTAACATTTGAAAAATTAATTATAATAAAGGAGAAAAATCACATCATCATTAAAAAACATTTGGTAAAATTTAATACTAGTTTTTAAAGCTTTATCATGGGAAATTTTTTAACATTCTTAGACTGAATGTTGCATTAAATAAGATTAATAGGAAAATCAGTTATATTCCTATATACTAGCAGTGAACAAAGTGAAGGGAAGAAAATAATTTCATTTACAATATTATAAATAATAATATTATATATTCCTGTTATATATATCCCTATATATAATATATTCCTATTTACTATCAATGACCAAAGTCAAGTGAAGTTAAGAAAATAATTTCATTTATAATAGCATCTAAAAGAATAAAATACTTAGGAATATTTAACAAAAGAAGTTAACATAAGAAGTAATTGAGACTTGTACACTGAACTCTATAAAACATCCTTGAAAGAAACTAAAGCAGGACTTAAGTAAATGAAAAGAAATCCCATTTTCATGGATTGTAAAACTTAATATTGTTAAGATGGCAATACTCTACAAGTTGATCTACAGATTCAGTGTAGTAACTATCAAAAATTTGGCTGACTTTGCAGAAATTGCCGAGCTGATTCTAAAATTCATATGGAAATGCAAGGGACCCAGAATAGCCAAAACAATCTTGATAAAAGATTAACAAATTTGGAGGAGTCACACTTCCTGATTTCTGAACTTACTACAAAGCTATAGTAATCAAGACCATGTGGTACTGGCATAACGACATACAGATCAATGGAATAGAATTAAGAATCCAGAAATAAGCATGTACATCTATACTAGTTTTCAGCAAGCGTGTTAAGACAGTTCAGTGGGGGAAAGAATCTTTTTTTTTTTTTTTTTTTTCCTTTTTTTAAAAGATGACTGGTAAGGGGATCTTAACCCTTGACTTGGTGTTGTCAGCACCATACTCTCCCACATGAGCTAACTGGCCATCCCTATATAGGGATCCGAACCTGTGGCCTTGGTGTTTTCAGCACCACACTCTTCCAAGTGAGCCATGGGCCAGCCCAGATTAGTCTTTTTAACCAATGGTACTGGGACAACTAGATATCCACATGCAAAGAATGAATTTGGACCCCTACCACATACCATATATAAAAATATATCAAAGACCTAAATGCAAAAGCTAAACTATAAAACTAGAAGAAAATATATGTGTAAATTTTCATGATCTTAGATTACGCAATGGTTTCTTAGCTATGACACAAAAGAACAAGCAGCCAAAGAAAAAATAGATAAGTCTAACTTTATCAAAATTAAAAACTTTTGTACTTCAAAGGACTCTATCAGGAAAGTTGAAAGACACCACAGAAATAAGAGAAAATATTTGTAAACTATATATGTGATAAGGATATAGTATTGAAAACATATAAACTCTTATAACTGTAGAGTTAAAAAAAACAAATGAAAAATGAGCAACGGATTTGAATATACATTCCTCCAAAGAAGATATACAAATGGCCAATAAGCACACGAGAAGATGCTCAACATCATTGTTGTTAAGGAAATGCACATCAAAACCACAATGTGATGGGCCGGCCCGGTGGCGCACTGCTACAGTGCGCCGCTTGGGAAGCGTGGCGGCGCTCCCGCCGAGGGTTCAGATCCCACATACAGACCGGCCGCTCACTGGCTGAGCGAGGTGCAGGAGCAACACCGAGGGTTGCGATCCCGTAGCCGGTCCCGGTCCGGTACGGGCGCAACACTGAGGGTTGCGATCCGTTGCCGGTCACGAAAAAAGACAAAAAGGAAAAAAAAAAAAAAAAACCACAGTGTGATACTACTTCACACCCAGTAGGATAGCTGTAATTAAAAAGGTGTACAATAGCAAATGTTGGTGTGGATATGGTGAAATTGGAATCCTCATACATTGCTGGTGGGAATATGAAATAGTGCAGCCACTATGGAAGACAGTTTCAAAAAGTTAAACAGTCGCCATATGACCCATCAGTTTCACTTCTAGGTGTAAACCCAAGAAATTTGAAAACATGTGTTCATACAAAAATGTGTACACAAATGTTCATAGCATCATTATTCATAATAGCCCCTAAGTAGAAATAGCCGAAATGTCCATCAACTGATTAATGGACAAATAGAACATGATATATCCATACAGTGGAATATTACTTGACAAAGAAATAATAAAGTACTGATGTATATTACAGCATGGATAAACCTTGAAAATCAGACACAAAAGGTCATATATTCTTCTGTTTATATGAAGTGTCTAGAATAGGCAAGTCCACAAAGACAGAAAGAAATTAGTGGTTGCTGGGGGGAAGTGGGGAATGGGAAGGGACTGTTAATGGGTGTGGAGTTTCTTTTTGTGATGATGAAATGTTCTGGAACTAGTGATAATGATTGCACAACCTTGCAGTGTACTAATAACCCCTGAATTTTACTTTGGAAGGGTGAATTTTATTATATGAATTATATCTTTTTTTTTTTTTTTTTTTTTTTTTTTTTTTTTTTTTTTTTTTTTTCC
>NW_007726946.1:324216-325263 GCF_000696425.1 Galeopterus variegatus | reverse complement strand
CCAACCCTTCGGTGTACTAAAAACCCCCGAATTTTTTTTTGGAAGGGGGAATTTTTTTATATAAATTTTTTTTTTTTTTTTTTTTTTTTTTTTTTTGTCTTTTGTCTTTTTGTTCCGTGTCCGGCAACGGATCGCAACCCTCAGTGTTGCCCCCGTACCGGACCAGGGACCGGCAACGGGATTGCAAACCTCGGCATTGCTCCCACGCCTCGCTCAGCCAGTGAGCGGGAGCCGGTCTGTATGTGGGATCCGAACCCTCGGGCGGCAGCGCTGCCGCGCCTCCTAAGCGGCGCACTATCCAGTGCGCCACTGGGCCGGCCCGATATGAATTATATCTTGACAGAGTATTATAATCAGCCTCCTTGTAATCACCATACCACTTTAATTATTAATTCCGATCAATCTTGTGTCATCCAAACTCCTCATTATTTCCCCTCCTTTTGTATTATTTTGAAGCAGAACCCAAACATCAAATCACCTGTTAATATTTCAGTAAATACCTGTAAAAGATAAGGACTTTTCAAAAAAGCATAACCACAATACCGTTATCATATCTTCAGATACCATCGTTTCTTTTTCTTTTTTTTTGGTGGCTGGCCAGTAAAGGGATCCTAACCTTTGACCTTGGTGTTATTAATACTGTGCTCTAATCAACTGAGCTAACAGGCCAGCCCTATTTCTTAACATCATCAAATACCTAATTAGTGTTCAGATTTCTAATTTCAGCCCCTATCCTAGAAGGGAATTTATTTAATCTGTTAAAAAGTGGCTTTAAAAAGACCTACAATTTCTTAACATCATCAAATACCTAATTAGTGTTCAGATTTCTAATTTCAGCCCCTATCCTACAAGGGAATTTATTTAATCTGTTAAAAAGTGGCTTTAAAAAGACCTACAGGAGGGCTGGCCTGTGGCTCACTCGGGAGAGTGTGGTGCTGATAACACCAAGGCCACGGGTTCGGATCCCATATAGGGATGGCCGGTTCGCTCACTGGGTGAGCATGGTGCTGACAACACCAAGTCGAGGGTTAAGATCCCCTTACCAGT